>NC_134830.1:151932282-152010428 GCF_004210375.1 Tachypleus tridentatus
TGTTTTCAGATTCACAAGGTGGCAATGTTGTACTGGATGGAGAGGAAGGCTCTGGACTGCCACTGATGGAATGTGATGCTGCTGCAAAATGACTTCGTCGCAGATGAAGAATGACTTGGATGGAATGATGGAGTTTCACCAGTGGAATCACTTTTGACAGTGGAACTTGTTATGGATACGTCATTTTGCTGTGACTTTCTTCTTCAAGAACTGGAATGCTACCACTGATTTAAACATAGAAATAATCTCACCACAACGGACAAATAAAGTTTGTATTTATCAATATAATCATAAGCAGTCTGACATAACTACAATAGCTACTGCATCAAATGAGATATTGCAAAGAATATTCCTTGTATTATTCATCAAAATTTAAACCTTAAAATCTCTTCTTTGTTATAAAGCACAAAGATATACAATGAACTTTAGTTTTTGCTTTGTTCACCATGAGTATTGAAACCTAGTTTTTAGTATTTAGAGCCTGCAAACTTGGTGCTGAGCCATTGAGAAGGTCATTAAGGTTTTGTTCAATGTGGCTACAATAATGTTTACCTAATTACTCCATTGTAAACTCAAAACATACTGCAAAACTATTTTTCAAACACCATAATATAGGCCTAGTGGGAAAGGTACAGTTTGCTAAAAAATGTGGAAATTAAAGAACAGATTGCCCCCTAGTGACACTGCAGTACACCTGAGAGCTAACAATGCTAGAAACTAGGTTTTGATTCCCATGGTGGGAAGAGCACAGATAGTTAATTACAAATAACAACAAACATCAGAGTTTTAAACTAGAAAGTTTTACTATCAGTCAAAACATGAACACAAATATTTTTACTTAATTTAATTTTCTGTGGTTGCCCTCCTTAATTTTCAAGTGATATGCTAGAGGGAAGTTAACACCACCTGTTGGCAATTCTTAAGTTGCTATTGTCAGTCTGAGTAATAGGATTTGACCATCACAATATACCTATGGTCAGAATCTAGAGCAAAAGTTATTTTGCTTTTGTGTCAAGAGTACATCAGCCATGGAGTTTCAGATCCCCAATCGAGCATTAACCATCAGTTGTGTATAATTTAACAGTCGTGAAAATTAAAGTTATCAATTTATGCAATCTGCTTATCACAGCATGGTTTCTGTGACAACATATTTCTAAGTGACAATGAGTCATTTATTAACCTCAAAATTTGCTGTTTGTTATTCTGCTCACTTGCAGAAGGTTAAAAAAATTTGGTTTAGATTTCCTTTAATGGAATGTTTGCACAAAATATAAAAGATATAAAACACTCAAAGTTCTGTATCTTCAGCTATTAGTTTAAAAAAGATATAGAACACTCAAAGTTCTGTATTTTCAGCTATTAGTTTAAAAAAGATATAAAACACTGAAAGTTCTGTATCTTCAGCTATTAGTTTAAAAAAAAGATATAGAACACTCAAAGTTCTGTATCTTCAGCTATTAGTTTAAAAAAAGATATAGAACACTCAAAGTTCTGTATCTTCAGCTATTAGTTTAAAAAAAGATATAAAACACTCAAAGTTCTGTATCTTCAGCTATTAGTTTAAAAAAAGATATAGAACACTCAAAGTTCTGTATTTTCAGCTATTAGTTTAAAAAAAGATATAAAACACTCAAAGTTCTGTATCTTCAGCTATTAGTTTAAAAAAGATATAGAACACACTCAAAGTTCTGTATCTTCAGCTATTAGTTTAAAAAAAGATATAGAACACTCAAAGTTCTGTATCTTCAGCTATTAGTTTAAAAAAAGATATAGAACACTCAAAGTTCTGTATCTTCAGCTATTAGTTTAAAAAAAGATATAGAACACTCAAAGTTCTGTATCTTCAGCTATTAGTTTAAAAAAAGATATAGAACACTCAAAGTTCTGTATCTTCAGCTATTAGTTTAAAAGATATAGAAGACTCAAAGTTCTGTATCTTCAGCTATTAGTTTAAAAAAGATATAGAACACTCAAAGTTCTGTATCTTCAGCTATTAGTTTAAAAAAAGATATAGAACACTCAAAGTTCTGTATCTTCAGCTATTAGTTTAAAAAAAGATATAGAACACTCAAAGTTCTGTATCTTCAGCTATTAGTTTAAAAAAAATATAGAACACTCAAAGTTCTGTATTTTCAGCTATTAGTTTAAAAAAAAGATATAGAACACTCAAAGTTCTGTATCTTCAGCTATTAGTTTAAAAAAGATATAGAACACTCAAAGTTCTGTATCTTCAGCTATTAGTTTAAAAAAGATATAGAACACTCAAAGTTCTGTATCTTCAGCTATTAGTTTAAAAAAAAGATATAGAACACTCAAAGTTCTGTATCTTCAGCTATTAGTTTAAAAAAAAGATATAGAACACTCAAAGTTCTGTATCTTCAGCTATTAGTTTAAAAAAAGATATAGAACACTCAAAGTTCTGTATCTTCAGCTATTAGTTTAAAAAAGATATAGAACACTCAAAGTTCTGTATCTTCAGCTATTAGTTTAAAAAAAGATATAGAACACTCAAAGTTCTGTATCTTCAGCTATTAGTTTAAAAGAGATATAGAACACTGAAAGTTCTGTATCTTCAGCTATTAGTTTAAAAAAAGATATAGAACACTGAAAGTTCTGTATCTTCAGCTATTAGTTTAAAAAAAGATATAGAACACTCAAAGTTCTGTATCTTCAGCTATTAGTTTAAAAAAAGATATAGAACACTCAAAGTTCTGTATCTTCAGCTATTAGTTTAAAAAAGGATATAGAACACTGAAAGTTCTGTATCTTCAGCTATTAGTTTAAAAAAAGATATAGAACACTCAGCTATTAGTTTAAAAAAAGATGTAGAACACTCAAAGTTCTGTATCTTCAGCTATTAGTTTAAAAAAAGATATAGAACACTCAAAGTTCTGTATCTTCAGCTATTAGTTTAAAAAAAAGATATAGAACACTCAAAGTTCTGTATCTTCAGCTATTAGTTTAAAAAAAAGATATAGAACACTCAAAGTTCTGTATCTTCAGCTATTAGTTTAAAAAAGATATAGAACACTCAAAGTTCTGTATCTTCAGCTATTAGTTTAAAAAAAGATATAGAACACTCAAAGTTCTGTATCTTCAGCTATTAGTTTAAAAAAGATATAGAACACTCAAAGTTCTGTATCTTCAGCTATTAGTTTAAAAAAAGATATAGAACACTCAAAGTTCTGTATCTTCAGCTATTAGTTTAAAAAAGATATAGAACACTCAAAGTTCTGTATCTTCAGCTATTAGTTAAAAAAAGATATAGAACACTCAAAGTTCTGTATCTTCAGCTATTAGTTTAAAAAAAGATATAGAACACTCAAAGTTCTGTATCTTCAGCTATTAGTTTAAAAAAAGATATAGAACACTCAAAGTTCTGTATCTTCAGCAATTAGTTTAAAAAAAGATATAGAACACTCAAAGTTCTGTATCTTCAGCTATTAGTTTCACTTTCTACACTAAATTACCTTGTTTTAAAAAATTCCCAAAAATGTAAATATTTTTCAAAACTTATTTCAGCATCATGGAAACAAATTACCAAATAAAAAATATATACACATGTATTATAAACATATTTTTTGCAGTAAAAGCATCAACTGGTACAGGCAAAACCATGGCTGTAATGAGTGAAAAATACAACTGTCTTTGTCTTCTCCTCTGTTTTGTAATTATGGAGTTTTACCAATAGTTTCAAGTACTGTTTTCTTATAGCAAAGGCTATCTGCTGAGCCCACTGTGTGGAATCGAACCCCTGATTTTAGAGTTGTAAATCTGTAGACTTACCGCTGTACTAGCAGAGGGGCATTTCAAGTACTGAATACAGATAAACATTACCTAAAACTTTTCTGTTTTGCAGTTGTGGCTGAGGTGGTGACTGTGACACCACCACTTGTTATTCGAGAAGTCTGGGAAGCCGCAGTGTGTCGGTTGTTGAGGGCTGTGAAACTTTTGTTAACACCAGATCCAGAACTTAGTTTTGTCATGCTGACAGCTCGTCCAGTTGGAGAACTCAGTCTGCCGTTACTCTGATGAACTGAAAAACAAAAGAGTAAAAACCCACTGACTTTTCATGTTATTTAAAATAAATAAATAAGAAGCACTTTCTCATCAAATTAATATTGTCAGTTAACGATAAGAACTTTATTAAAAGTTATATAAAAATTATAATTTTCCTGTATTGAAAATGTATTTTCGATACATACTTACCTTCTCTCACAAGGTTAACTATTCCTAACAATACTGCCCTCTATATGTGAACATTTTCACTGCACATGCCACAAGCCCCACTCTTCCTCCCTGTTGGAATTACTACATTCCAACAACTCTCTCATGCAAATCATCGTAATTCATCTTTTAATTCATAGTATCAAAGTATGCTCACATGACACATGCCACTTCCCCTACGCTTGTTTACTGAATCTTTATCTTGAAAGTTGACAGAAGATGTGAACACCAGAGAAGAAGTGTGGTGACTGTGAGAGGATGTAAGTACCTACTGAAAATATATTTTCAGTATAGGAAAATTATAACTTCTCATAAGGTACCTACTCCTCACAGGATAGCTAGAATTCCACAGTCAGAAGGAGAAATATCAGATGTACACATAAAGGTGTCTGCAGGACACCTCTGAGAGAACCACACCACATATACTCTTTGTCCATGTGTATAAATCAGCAAACACGAGGGTAGAATATTTGAGATGTAAAGTGACTGAGGTGCATCAGACCATACTCCACAACATTCCAAACCTCCTCTACAGGGTACCAACATTCTGTGGGAATCATACCATTTTCACCTCCAACACAGTAATCAGAGATTAAGAACTACTCCAATTCCTGGGTATGACACAAGAATAAACACCCTAAAACTATCTGGGACTGGAAATCTGATGTCGAGAGAATGGATTCAAAGTTTTTTCACTCAAATCCTACACAGCAATGGTGGGAATCAATGCTTGTGAGAAGGTAGGATGAGGGCTGTTGATAAAAGGGGTTGGACTGCAGTTGTAATGGATGTGGAACAGGAGGCCATGTCATCCAGGAAGGTGATGAATCAACTCCTATGATAGTTAATTAGTATCAGGAGGCCAAACTCGTTAGAGAGTCTGGAGGAACATCATCACCAGAGGTAGTGCAATGGGCGACCACAATACCCTACTTTAAAAAGCAGACTATACCAAGTTATTCACTCAAGACATGGCAGGGATGGGCATCTATCTCCTTCTGCTTTACCCATACAGTCCATGGGTGGTATGGTCCAAAATAGGCATATTTATGCAGCAACTGTCATGAGATAAATAACCTTCAAGCGATCCTGTGGAACATCCCATCTTAACAACGACTATGCAGAGTCATGGTTAAGAGAGAGGAAAAATGAGTCAACATAGCTTATACAGACAAATTACACAAGAAGAATGATGAAAATGTTCAAAAAGAGGTAGAGGACATGGAGGACTACAGTATTGTCCCAGTCTTGAAGGGCAGGATGCCTGGAAGGAAACACAAGCACGGTGAGAACATGTAACTAAAAACACAACAGCATATTGAGAAACAGAAGATATGGGATAGGGTTACCCTATATCCAGAAATTGGAAAGACTTAAGACTCATGGTCAAAGAGCCAGGTAAGAAATTCTGCCACCTGAGCCACTAAAAGCTTGCCAGCAGGAAATCATCTGCCAGTGGAAAACAGCTGAATTAGACCTTTGCTAGCAAATGTCCATGGAAGATGGATGAATAGAAGCAGTAGAAGGGAGGTAACTCATTGCATGAAGCCAGATCTCTTTGTCAAGGACCAGACAAATGTCATGCATAAATATACAGAATGGGGAGACTAAGATAAAGGGAAAAAGAGTGGATACAAAAGATAGAGAAACAGTGAAAGGACAGGAAGTTAAAGGAAAAGACATTGGAGCCTCAGAAACCAGGATTGTGCTAACCAATGGAGTACAATGAGGAGAACCCAAAGTAAGTGGAGTGTATCAGAGAAATAACCCAACGGCAAATGGATGGTGGGGTACACATCACGGTATTTGTGAGACTGATCCTAGCTGAAGGCACCAACAGCTAGAAGAAATATATCCAACTGGGAAGAAATTCAGAGGAGATAAAGGTCTCTGAAAACAACTGAATCTAATGACCACTCCAAGAAATATATTTGGTCTGGACGCGGAAAGACAACCACTACCAGATTGAAATCACCTGGCACATGACATGCAAGATGAATGTAATGCACCTGGTTCAGGTAACAAAAATCCCTGGATTGGGTGCTCCCTTGGCAGTTGATAGGAGTCACAACTGTTGAGCTGCCACAATGAAACATCACCAGACAATGATGGGTGAGAGAATGGAAGTGGGATAACACCAACAATCTGTCAGAAGTTTGAAAACACACACCCTGAATTTCCTCTGACAGATGCTGGCAAGTTATAGGATCTGGAGAAAGAAAGAAAACAAGCGAGGAGAAACTGGAGTTTCCCTGATAAAATCTTTGTCACACATTTATCTTTGACAAAGTGTAGTCAATGAGAAAGAAAACCTAACAATTGAGCTCTAACAGGACCCAAATCCATCAGGTCATCATTGGTATTATTGACAATGGACAATATGTCAGTATGACCCCGACTAAAGGAAGTACTCAAACTGGAAGGAATGGATAAATCATGGGAGGATAAAGGACAGAAAACAGGAACAGGTGGTACTGAAGGTTCTGATCAAAACAAATGGACCAAAGAATGGACTGTTGTTAGGCAGATGCTACCCAAGGCTTGATATTCTCATGAACAGTATCAGACATAATACAGAAGAAAAGAAGCAAGACAGAAGTCCCCAAAATAAGTAGAGGGTAACTTAACCCAAATCCGAAAAGGGTACTTATCGATAAGGTCTCAGAAATAAAGAATCTGCGTGCATAACAACACAGCCAAGGATGAAACATGAGCCAAAGTGGAACAGGGAAGGTGAAGGGTGTCAGCAGAAAATATCTCAGAATATTTGTGGAGAACCTCCAAGAGGAGATAAATGGAAGAGAGACACCTAAGAAGGAAATGAGGGTATGACAAAAGTGAAAATATTGGGCATTTGTGAGACTAACATTAGATTCGAAAGCTGCTCCCCCAAGAAATAATAATGAACCAAGTAATAAGTGATCCAAAAAAACGGATATTTTGTCTGACGGCAAGCAAGGACGCATCTGATCAGATGCTCACACGAGATGGGGCCCACTGCTCCCATCACCCAACTGGGAGATAAAATAATCAGTGTGAAACTGAGGAAGGGAATATCAAAAATGGTTGAGAAGAATGATCATGCAACAAAATAGGAAGAGGAGAATAAGAAATAAGATGAAAGAGACAAAGCATTACAAGCCTGAGAAACAAGATCCGTGAAAGCCGAGGAATGTCTAGGTAAATTTTCAGGATAATGTTGAGAAGGAATCACAAATTCAAAAGGAGGAAAAAGCTGATCAAAATCATCATCCCACTGAATAATGTCAGCTGAATCAGGAGTTTTGGAAATGTCCTGTATGACCCATAACCCAGGTGAGCAGGGTTTACAATAAAATAAAACGTTTTTTCCATGATAGGTTACGTTATGAAAAATAAGTTAACAAAATACTGGTATTGTGACAACCATTTCACTCATAAAATCACACTTGATGAGTCATCAGAAGTGGAAAGAAATGTCTAATATATATATAATTCAATTTTCGATTGATACTCAAAATACAACTAACTTTTTCTATAAAAAAAATCTACTTGGGTACAGCTCTGCAAGTTAATAAATATCAATAAATGAAGAGAAAAATTACCACAAATAGTTCTGTACCTTTCACTAAATGTTAGAAAATTCAAGCGATACCACTGAGTGGTGTCCAGAAACTGATAAGAGTAAACTGTAGAAATTTGTGTACATAAATTAGTTTTCATATTTCAAAATAAAAGCTTTTTCTTTTTTTTTTCTTTTTTGTAAATAAGCCTACCCCAAAGGTATTACAAAAGAAAACCAGCATGTGGTCTGCTACAAACTTCTCATAATTTGCAAATTTCACCAAATCCTGAACCAAGGTCTGCTTTATGTTTAACACTTGATATTTTATGAGTTAAGCTTTTGAATTAGAAATAACTTAACTGAACACAGAATTTTTATCAACATTTTAAGAAACTAATTTGACCCATGCCAGAGTCCAAGTGCCACAATTATTGTAGGAATACGAAATGGGTTAAATCTGATGGTTTTAAAGCAGCACCACACTGTGTCCACTGTAAGGAATCAAATTTCAACATTGTAAGTCAAGAGACTTACCAGTGTCCCACCAAAGGGAGGGGGTAAGGAAACAGTTTCAGCTCAAAATATCAACCAAAAGTCCATCAAAAATGTGTTACATTTGTTAGTATATTTAATTCTGGCATCAATACAGGTGATTACAAAGAATTTCAAGAAACACCACATTCAATTAATGGCAGAGTGTTTTCTGATTTCTTTTTATATGCACCATTTATTTTTATTTTTTTATAGTAGAAAGACAATCTCAATTACTAATGCAGGACTAAAAACAAATCAACAAATTCCAAAACAGAATAACTTGGAGTTTTAAAAGATTACACAACAGTAATTATCTGTAATCTTCTTACCCATAATTCCTCCAGCCGTCGAGAGCCTGCTTAAGCTACGGTTCATAGGTTGATTGGAAAGCAGCTGACTAAGAGATCTTCTCTCTGGTACAGTCACCAGGCTGTGTTTTGAATTAGCTATATTTCCTCGGCTCTCTCGAGACAGACCAGCTACGTTACTCTGCACACCAGACTTTGTGGATGTTATAGGGTTGTTACTGACATGACCGTCGTGGTACAGAGAGTCGTTACTATACTGTTTGTAGAAGTAGCCACCAAATCTTGCTTGCTGCCTCCAACTCGAACAATCGTGATGCCTCCAGAGGTCTGGTTCAAATGATGTTGGTGACGGCTGAAAAAAATAGAAGCGAGAGAAAAATATTTTCAATTAATCTTTTATTGAGTTTTGTAATTAACGTAACCACATTATACCTTGAAAATTCATAAAGGTCATGCATTTGCTATAACAGAAATACTTAACTCAACAATGATACTCTGTTTGGTCTTAATAACATTATCACTTTTATCACAAATTCCAAAACAGAACAGGAGCTACTGATGAATTCCTGCACTAACGTTACTAATATTCAAAATACTAACACAAATAGAATAACAAGTAAAAGCATACAAGTTCAGTTTAGCAAATTAATGCTGAGATAAAAGAACTTAAGTTTAAACACAAAATACAACTTATGTGATTATTACAACTTTATTTCAGAATAACTTATTTTCATCATAATTTTCATTTTAAAGACAACTAGCACCATCTTTTTTAAAAATCAACAACTACTTTTCACTGGCTGATAGTTCAATATACTTTCTCTCTTACAACTAACTACACATTGAAAAACATTGTACAAAAAGCACTTTTGTACAAGATTAAAATCTGTTTGCCAGTTTTAGTTACTAATACATACTGTCAAGTCAAATGAAAGTCCCTGAACCAATTTCAGGTTCTAATACTTGCTTCTGAGCCAGATTAATGCAAACCATGGAATCTCAGATCCATAGTCTGGTTAAATCAATTAACCATGCTCAGTCCAGCACAGCATACCACTCAAACTAAGACAAAACCACATTCCCTGAAACAGAATATCATATACAAACAAATAACAAATAAGAAAATGCTTACTTAGGATTTGCATAGTCTGCTTTCAGCTCCTGAATGTACCACCGAGCTGTTGAGGTGGATCCTTCAGCCTGGCTACAGATGTCAGGCAGGTAGCGTGGCAAAAGCACTGGATAGACTTCCGTTATTCCTTTGATTTCTCGTAACAAGGCATGCAAACTAGAATGGTCAGTTTTAGCCAGCTGAGCTACCAAGTAATCTAAGCAGTCTTTTCCTCTTTCCTGTTTACAATTAAACATTTTTTTTCATTCTCCATAGATTCAGGTCATAAAAAAAACAAATTAAAAAATCAAAATCAGATAGATTAAAAAAAGTTACAATTTACAAAAATCAAACATAATACGTAAAATTCCAACAACTGAATTTATCAAAAAAAAACACTTCATCCCAGAAACAAATGTTCTGAAAATAATTATTTTTATTCTACACAATACTAAAACATTCTATTTTAATACAGCCATCAGGGAAAATTTAAAATCAATTTTGCAAAATATTGTGTAGCAATTATTTTTAGCTCTCAAAAGTACTGTATAAAAGAAAAAAATAACAATGAATATTGGGTGAAACTGATAGTCCATCTATTAACTAAACCACTTATAACTTGAATGTATCAAACCTTAAATTAATGGCATCTACCACACCTGAAAGCAACCAATTCCATATGTCAATCATTCTGTTAAACAAGAAAGATGTTAAATTTTATAACTGATTGTTAATGTGTCAATAACATCTTGATTTTGTCCTT
The DNA here is from genome assembly GCF_004210375.1 of Tachypleus tridentatus. Taxonomy (NCBI): domain Eukaryota; kingdom Metazoa; phylum Arthropoda; class Merostomata; order Xiphosura; family Limulidae; genus Tachypleus; species Tachypleus tridentatus. The sequence goes on from NC_134830.1 coordinate 151,942,770, forward strand.
CTCAGAAAAGAAATAACAAAACTGCACGAACCTTAGTAATGGAAAACAAAACCCTCAAGATATTGTAAACTCTCCAAACCTTTAGATGGACACTGTTTAGATTTAATAAAACATTACAAATAGCTCCTTTTATCCTACAACTTCTTTATTTTCCTCTTAATATCAGTAAGTTACATTACACACACACACACACACAGTTTATGTTTGGAAACTCCAGTACAATCACCACTTTTAATTAAAAATCACAAAAACACGATGAAAACTGTCAATACATTTTTATTAACAGTGACCTATGACCTGATCTGTCACAGTGTCATTAAGTTAGGCTAAATAACAATATTCTCAAGAATACAAACAACAGTTAAAAAACTGTACAAACATTCCTGGATCTGTGATTTATTCCTAAGCCTCCCAAACTTACCACTAAATTGTTGTTAAGCTGCAAGGACAATATCAACTTATTTTTCACACAATTTTATTCACTTGGCAAATAGATAAACAGCTTATAATGTTTTATAAATAGATAAACAGCTTATAATGTTTTATAAATAGATAAACAGCTTATAATGTTTTATAAATAGATAAACAGCTTATAATGTTTTATAAATAGATAAACAGCTTATAATGTTTTATAAATAGATAAACAGCTTATAATGTTTTATAAATAGATAAACAGCTTATAATGTTTTATAAATAGATAAACAGCTTATAATGTTTTATAAATAGATAAACAGCTTATAATGTTTTATAAATAGATAAACAGCTTATAATGTTTTATTCAATGACTTCAAAATCTGGCTGTAGCTACTTTTAGGGTAGTAACAGAAATGTGTAATAGGATAATCAGAGAAAGTGACAGAAAATCACACAAAAAACAAAACCTTCAAAATAATATAAAAAAAACAGTTTCTCAGAAACTGAAACCTACACTTTGGAAAAGCCTAAAAAATTATAAAAAGATCAATATTTGTTTACAGACGAAACACCTAGGAAATGTACAAAAAATGATAACTAAAACTATTATAAACATACGATGTTTCAACAAAATCACGTGGTCATTAGGCACAAGTAGTTAACAAATAATAATAAATCGTTTTTTTTTATACTATTGTTACACAAAAACATAGAAATATCTTTAAGGTATCAGAATTACAAGTCTTTTTGTTTTAATTGTTTCTGCTTCCCCAGAAAAGCACAACTGCATTTTATCATAGCTTATCTCATAACAACTACATTCAAATGAACAAACTTGTTTGATTACAATCGTTATACCTGATATTTTCCAAGAATAATCTCACAATAGTGTGTACATTCTCAGCATTTTTCAGTAATCATGTAATTTATAAGTTTTGATACAAAATAAATCAGTTTTATACAAATAAGATTTAAGTAATTTCCATCAATTTATTGTCCTGATTAAAATTACTCATCAAAAATTATTTTAAGTTCTTATAAACCATGTTTAATAATTTTGCATGTACCACAAACAAGGTAAGAACCCTTAAAAAAAAGAAATAAAAGCTTTATACAAACCAGACTCAGCTTCCCAATGATGCCGAGCATGCGTGCTACAAGAGGGAGTGACCCAGGCTGCTGCTCGCCCACTGCCTTCATCTTCTGTTGGTGTTCTGTGAACGGTAAGGGACGGATTGCGGCCATGTCGAGGAATATCTGAAGTACACACATGACACAACTCGAGATTGTCAGGCACTCGCTCAACTGCGGCAAATTGCTCTCCAGTAACTAGAACACATCACAGGTTATTTTACTGAACCCACACTTACAATATGAGTCTGATAACATGTATCGATTGGGTTTGAAATAAAAATGTGCAATTCAATATTCAGTGTTTATACAATGATATTTTATGTGGCATATTAAACCCATGGCTGTCCTTCTGCAGGTTGAAAAACAAATTCAGTATTCAGTGTTTATACAATGATATTTTGTGTGGTCTATCAAACCCATGGCTGTCCTTCTGCAGGTTGAAAGACAAATTCAGTATGCAGTGTTTATAGAATATTTTATGTGGCATATTAAACCCATGGCTGTCCTTCTGCAGGTTGAAAGACAACATGTGCCAGCTCAGTAGGAAAAATTTTGATAAACCCGTGAACATTGTTTTGAAAATTCTAACAGTATATTATAAAAGTAATACAATAATCTAGGAAATATGGACATTTACTACAAATTAGGATTTTTACTTGATATAAATGAGCAGCATAGTTTATGATTTGAGTAAGAAACATAAGGCAGGGAAATTAATGGATAACAATGTGTTAAAGAAAGGAAATAACTGATTCGAATAACAGCATTGTTATATTAATAGAAACCTTTAATTTGGTAAAGTAAGTCCTCATATCTGTTAGTAAAAAAACCTTGGTCAGTGTTTTTACTCCAAAAATCTAGATTGAACATTTGAACTTTAGTAGATGGTGTAATTCCTTGAGTTTTAGACACAGACAGATGAAACATGTCTTTTAATTCAATAAATCAACCGAAAAGTCCATTATTCTCACAAACATTTTTATTCATCTAAAAATTTAATCTCTTTTTAACAAAAATAAAATACACCTTTCAAATTACAGTTATCAGTAAGTGGGTAAAGCTATCTTATCTATATATGCCACATGTTAAAGTGTCTGTATGTATAGCTTAGGGACACTAGTGGAATGTGGGTGTATGGTACACACTAATATAATTTTAACAGCTGAACATTTATTTTGATACATACAAAAATTGTCTCACTTTTATTACCAACTCACTGCAGGACAGTACACTTCAAATGAACAACTAAAGATACTGGAGTCTTCTAACAGTCAAAGTTCAGACGTTCAATCAATGTTGCAAATTTAGTGGTAGCTGTTTAGGCTAATTTAGTTAATACATTATCACAAGAAGATGAACACGAGTTTAGAAGAGTGATGAACACAAGCTTAGAAGAGTGATGAACACAAGGTTAGAAGAGCAATGAACACAAGTTTAGAAGAGTAATGAACACAAGTTTAGAAGAGTCATGAACACAAGTTTAGAAGAGTAATGAACACAAGTTTAGAAGAGTGATGAACACAAGCTTAGAAGAGTAATGAACAAAAGTTTAGAAGAGTAATGAACACAAGTTTAGAAGAGTAATGAACACAAGTTTAAAAGGGTGATGAACACAAGTTTTAGAGTAATGAACACAAGTTTAGAAGGGTGATGAACACAAGTTTAGAAGGGTGATGAACACAAGTTTAGAAGGGTGATGAACACAAGTTTAGAAGGGTGATGAACACAAGTTTAGAAGGGTGATGAACACAAGTTTAGAAGGGTGATGAACACAAGTTTAGAAGGGTGATGAACACAAGTTTAGAAGAGTGATGAACACAAGTTTAGAAGAGTAATGAACACAAGTTTAGAAGAGTGATGAACACAAGCTTAGAAGAGTAATGAACACAAGTTTAGAAGAGAAATGAAGACAAGTTTAAAAGAGTGATGAAGACAAGTTTAAAAGAGTGATGAAGACAAGTTTAAAAGAGTGATGAACACAAGCTTAGAAGAGTGATGAACACAAGCTTAGAAGAGTAATGAACACAAGTTTAGAAGAGTGATGAACACAAGTTTAGAAGAGTGATGAACACAAGTTTAGAAGAGTGATGAACACAAGCTTAGAAGAGTGATGAACACAAGCTTAGACGAGTGATGAACACAAGCTTAAAAGAGTGATGAACACAAGCTTAGAAGAGTGATGAACACAAGTTTTAGAGTAATGAACACAAGTTTTAGAGTAATGAACACAAGTTTAGAAGAGTGATGAACACAAGCTTAGACAAGTAATGAACACAAGTTTAGACGAGTGATGAACACAAGTTTAGAAGAGTGATGAACACAAGTTTAGAAGAGTGATGAACACAAGTTTAGAAGAGTGATGAACACAAGCTTAGAAGAGTAATGAACACAAGTTTAGAAGAGTGATGAACACAAGTTTAGAAGAGTGATGAACACAAGCTTAGACGAGTGATGAACACAAGTTTAGAAGGGTGATGAACACAAGTTTAGAAGGGTGATGAACACAAGTTTAGAAGGGTGATGAACACAAGTTTAGAAGGGTGATGAACACAAGTTTAGAAGGGTGATGAACACAAGTTTAGAAGGGTGATGAACACAAGTTTAGAAGGGTGATGAACACAAGTTTAGAAGAGTGATGAACACAAGCTTAGAAGAGTGATGAACACAAGCTTAGAAGAGTGATGAACACAAGTTTGGAAGAGTGATGAACACAAGTTTAGAAGAGTGATGAACACAAGTTTAGAAGAGTGATGAACACAAGTTTAGACGAGTGATGAACACAAGTTTAGAAGGGTGATGAACACAAGCTTAGAAGAGTGATGAACACAAGCTTAGAAGGGTGATGAACACAAGCTTAGAAGGGTGATGAACACAAGTTTAGAAGAGTGATGAACACAAGTTTAGAAGAGTGATGAACACAAGTTTAGAAGAGTGATGAACACAAGTTTAGACGAGTGATGAACACAAGTTTAGAAGAGTGATGAACACAAGTTTAGACGAGTGATGAACACAAGTTTAGACGAGTGATGAACACAAGTTTAGACGAGTGATGAACACAAGTTTAGAAGAGTGATGAACACAAGTTTAGAAGGGTGATGAACACAAGTTTAGAAGGGTGATGAACACAAGTTTAGAAGGGTGATGAACACAAGCTTAGAAGAGTGATGAACACAAGCTTAGAAGAGTGATGAACACAAGTTTAGAAGAGTGATGAACACAAATTTAGAAGAGTAATGAACACAAGTTTAGAAGGGTGATGAACACAAGTTTAGAAGGGTGATGAACACAAGTTTAGAAGGGTGATGAACACAAGTTTAGAAGAGTGATGAACACAAGTTTAGAAGAGTGATGAACACAAGTTTAGAAGAGTGATGAACACAAGTTTAGAAGAGTGATGAACACAAGTTTAGAAGAGTGATGAACACAAGTTTAGACGAGTGATGAACACAAGTTTAGAAGGGTGATGAACACAAGCTTAGAAGAGTGATGAACACAAGTTTAGAAGGGTGATGAACACAAGCTTAGAAGGGTGATGAACACAAGCTTAGAAGAGTGATGAACACAAGTTTAGAAGAGTGATGAACACAAGTTTAGACGAGTGATGAACACAAGTTTAGAAGAGTGATGAACACAAGTTTAGACGAGTGATGAACACAAGTTTAGACGAGTGATGAACACAAGTTTAGAAGGGTGATGAACACAAGTTTAGAAGGGTGATGAACACAAGTTTAGAAGGGTGATGAACACAAGTTTAGAAGGGTGATGAACACAAGCTTAGAAGAGTGATGAACACAAGCTTAGAAGAGTGATGAACACAAGTTTAGAAGGGTGATGAACACAAGTTTAGAAGAGTGATGAACACAAGCTTAGAAGGGTGATGAACACAAGTTTAGAAGAGTGATGAACACAAGCTTAGAAGGGTGATGAACACAAGCTTAGAAGGGTGATGAACACAAGCTTAGAAGGGTGATGAACACAAGTTTAGAAGGGTGATGAACACAAGTTTAGAAGGGTGATGAACACAAGTTTAGAAGGGTGATGAACACAAGCTTAGAAGAGTGATGAACACAAGTTTAGAAGAGTGATGAACACAAGTTTAGAAGGGTGATGAACACAAGTTTAGAAGGGTGATGAACACAAGTTTAGAAGGGTGATGAACACAAGTTTAGAAGGGTGATGAACACAAGCTTAGAAGAGTGATGAACACAAGCTTAGAAGGGTGATGAACACAAGTTTAGAAGGGTGATGAACACAAGTTTAGAAGGGTGATGAACACAAGTTTAGAAGGGTGATGAACACAAGTTTAGAAGAGTGATGAACACAAGTTTAGAAGGGTGATGAACACAAGCTTAGAAGAGTGATGAACACAAGTTTAGAAGAGTGATGAACACAAGTTTAGAAGAGTGATGAACACAAGTTTAGAAGGGTGATGAACACAAGTTTAGAAGAGTGATGAACACAAGCTTAGAAGGGTGATGAACACAAGTTTAGAAGAGTGATGAACACAAGCTTAGAAGGGTGATGAACACAAGCTTAGAAGAGTGATGAACACAAGTTTAGAAGAGTGATGAACACAAGCTTAGAAGGGTGATGAACACAAGTTTAGAAGGGTGATGAACACAAGTTTAGAAGGGTGATGAACACAAGTTTAGAAGGGTGATGAACACAAGTTTAGAAGGGTGATGAACACAAGCTTAGAAGAGTGATGAACACAAGTTTAGAAGGGTGATGAACACAAGCTTAGAAGAGTGATGAACACAAGTTTAGAAGAGTGATGAACACAAGTTTAGAAGAGTGATGAACACAAGTTTAGAAGAGTGATGAACACAAGTTTAGAAGAGTGATGAACACAAGTTTAGAAGAGTGATGAACACAAGTTTAGAAGAGTGATGAACACAAGTTTAGAAAAGTGATGAATACTCACCGAAGGTTTGTTTTTGGCAATTAAACTAAATAATTTAAGAAGGATTATCTTCTCAGAGTTTTCACACAAAGGCAACAAAGAAACTAGTGCCATCACATGGTCATGAATTGGTTCTTTATTGACAGCATATATCTGTGGGAGAACTTTCACAAGCAAATAGTTTCCTGTAAAAGTAAGAAATATTCAATGCATTGTTTAGTAATTAATCAAGATAACAAACATTAAGAATGTATAAAAAAAAATGATTTTTTTCAAATTTAATTTAGAATTAATCCAGTACAACAAATTTATTATAATAAAACAATATAAAAGGCAAGTGAATTATTGTTCATTAAGACCTTTTGTTTGTGTGGATGGAATGTCACTTGAATAAACAGTAATTAAACAGTACACAAACCTGTCAATAAAAGGAAAATAATTTTGCTCAATTTGTTTTTTATAATTTCACTTTTATAATATAACATAATTTAATTGAAACAAAATTTCATTAGAAGTTCTTTATCTGAATTTTATCTTAAGGTTTTTCACAAGTTCATTTTCATTAAACAAATTCAAAATGTTTAAACAATTAATTCTGCATGTACTCCAATAAATCAGGCTTTTTATAACAAATGGTGCATTCCCACGATTCATACAATCTTACTCATCCATAGACACAAGTTCATGACAGTTCCACAACACATTAATATAAAGTCCATAACTATAAATGCATACAAATAAAAACTTCACCTTTTCAAAAGATCCCATAAATTATGTTTAAATAATAAACGTGGGGCATCCTTTCATTGAATTATGTCATATTTAGTATATTTTTTACAACTTTAGTTTTAAATAAAAAGATGTACACTATTAGACACAGCAGAAGAAAATAAAAAAACTTAAAAATTTTCTCTACAAAATTGGGATTTTTCTCAACATTGAAACTTAAGTAAAATTTCAAGAACTTTGAAGGGCTTGTTTAAACCCCTTATTGTAATTAACAAGTTGTAACCAAAAAGTAAAATAAAACTGTTTTTCAAATGTAGCACATCTGTACAAAATGATAACAAGGATTGAATGATAGTTAGATCACAACATTCTTCTAAAAAATGATAAAAATCTTCATTCTGCAAACACACACACAACAACAAGACAAGTGAGCATATGATTTCCAAGTGGATTATTCACATGTACTAATATTTATTCAAAATATTTTTTTGTGAAAATGTTGTTTGAAAAATAATAGAAACAAAATAAGATTTTTAGAACTGCAAGTCCAACTAATAACTGTCACACAAAACAATGAAAAACAAACAAACAAACAAGAAAACAGTATTCAGACATAACTCATGTTATTTTTGCAAAAATACTTTTATCATGAAACCCCTTTGGTCTAAGTGACAATGTGTAAATATTGATAAATTTATAATTTAAATGTAGTATTGTTCTAAATTTAATAAGTATATGTATTTATATGCCTGTTAATTTTTTGGATTTACTTTTCTAAAATATTAGATCGTTAGGCTTAGCTTCAGTATCTTTACTAGATCACTAACCTTATGTTAGCATCAATGTCTGGATATTATATCACTTACTTTACAATTTGGTTAGGTCTGGATATTATGTCACTTACTTTAAAATAAAGTTCGGTTCTGGATATTATATCACTTACTTTAAAATCAGGTTAGGTCTGGATATTATATCACTTACTTTAAAATTAGGTTAGGCCTGCATGTTATATCACTTTTTTTGGATTTAGCTTAAGTGTCTAGAAATTAGAACATTAACTTTAGCCTTACCTTAAGTCTGGATATTAGTTCATTAACCTTAGGCTTAGCTTAAATGTTTATTTGTACATTTCTTATCTGAACATACCATTATAAATGACAGCTTTACTTGTAAACTCTTATAAATGCATATTTCAGGACTTCATGAAAGGTATATATCCTGCAATAATTGTATTACAAAGGAGATCAATAACTAAAGTTTATCGTTAAACAACATTTCAGGTTCCAAACGAACATAAACTTAAGGTTACACGATTTTTTTTTACCAAAATTAAAACATAATTACTTCAATTTTTTTTCAAACTAAACCTTAAGAAAAATATTTTATCCATAACAGTAAGTGATGGAATTAAAGAACAAAGTATGCAATCTGGCAGCTGGTTTCAGTAAACATATACAGGGCTACTTGTGATTGTATCAATATTCCTTCATGCCTAAACTATACTCCAGTAAAACTACACACATAACGTCATTTAAACAAAAAGTTTATTTTTTAAAAATTCTTCTACACCATTATGTACAACTACAATCAATTATCAAAATAAAACAAACAGAAATGTCTGAAATATACCAAGAACTGAAAATTACATTTCCAAAGAACGAAACCAATGATCAGAAATAAGGAAATGAGCTTCCACTCTGTGTTTTTGCAAGAGAGACTGTATTGCATGATACTGATGTATAAAGACATTTACCACTTATGACACTATCTATAATTGGCTGAATATGAGGTGCCAGGAGTTCTGCATTGTTGTTTGCAGCTAAAGACAGATAACTTGAGAGATTTCTCCGGAGTTCTTTGTTGCCACGGTGGAGAAACTTGACAGCCACAGGAAGTAGCAGCTTCATTACTGGTTTACGACTGTAATTCTAGACCAAAGAAAAAGCTGTTGTTACACACAGCTAAGATAGCAGCATTAACACATACATTTTAGAATATTAACTCAAACCATTCTTAGAAACAAAGTAATTTTATGTGAAACATGTAAATAAACATGTATATGACAATTTTATTACAATTAATAATCATTGCAGTTTATGTTATATGAGTAGTCAAATAGTACATGAAGTTTCAATTAAACATAACAAACATTACTACCAGAAAAATACAGTTGACAATTTCTGAAGCAATTTTTGCATGGGGCGGGTCTTCATCCTTGCTAGAAGGGCGAAGGTCATGATTAAGACAGGATTCCAATAAAGACACAAGAGCTGGAGCATGTTTTTCAATAGTTCCAGTGTCCCTGAAAACAAAGAGTAGTATGCACATTGTTCTTTTGAATTTTGTACAAAGCTACACAAGGGCTATCTGCAATAGCCATCCCTAACTTAGCAGTGTAAGACTAGAGGGAAGGCAACTCTTTTACCAAGGGTAAGCATGTTTGGTGTGACAGGGATTTGAGCCTGCAACCCTAAGACTATGAGTTGTGCACCTTAACCACCTGGCCATGCCATGCCATGCCATTATGTACATATAAAAGATCTATTTTATCTACACTATGACTGAAACCTAAGGAATAAATCAGACTATATAGAACTCTAATAAGTATGAATAGCTCACACTGAAGCAACACTGTATTCTGACTATCCAAAAATCCTTCCACTAAGTTTCAGACTTATAAACTAACAATGTACTAATATCACCAGAGCAACTATGGTACTATTTCTGACACAACTTTGTTACGTGGTGTAACAAAGGCTGAAGCTTGAACTCAGAGCCACATATCTGATGACCTGATATAACACACAACCACACGCCCCATCTGCTCTCCTTTCTGACTGAAACAAGTTTTTAATCTTACCTGATTGCAGAGGTTACCCTATTTATGCAAATCTCCACCACACTCTGATTGTTGCCGTTAAGAATGAATTCCGAGGCACTCGATATTTCCTGGATCTTAGACAGAACTTCTGACAAATCCCCCACAATGCTTTGGTCGTCCAAGGAAAACAGATCCCCAGCTCGGGACAGATCTCTGTTGTTTAGAACTTGAGCAAAGAGTTCATGCATTGTGGTAACTTAATCTTGTCATCCTGTCTGTTAAAGAAAGGAAAAAAAATCATCTCACTCCTAAATAATTTAAGCTAAAATTCATTCATTTAGACACACTACACTAAAACTGATGTCAAACAATTTTATTTATTTAGACACACTACACTAAAACTGATGCCAAACAATTTTATTTATTTAGACACACTACACTAAAACTGATGCCAAACAGTTTTATTTATTTAGACACACTACACTAAAACTGATGCCAAACAATTTTATTTATTTAGACACACTACACTAAAACTGAAATCACACAATTTTATTTATTTAGACACACTACACTAAAACTGATGTCAAACAATTTTATTTATTTAGACACACTACACTAAAACTGATGTCAAACAATTTTATTCATTTAGACACACTACACTAAAACTGATGTCAAACAATTTTATTCATTTAGACACACTACACTAAAACTGATGTCAAACAGTTTTATTTATTTAGACACACTACACTAAAACTGATGTCAAACAATTTTATTCATTTAGACACACTACACTAAAACTGATGTCAAACAATTTTATTCATTTAGACACACTACACTAAAACTGATGTCAAACAGTTTTATTTATTTAGACACACTACACTAAAACTGATGTCAAACAATTTTATTCATTTAGACACACTACACTAAAACTGATGTCAAACAATTTTATTCATTTAGACACACTACACTAAAACTGATGTCAAACAGTTTTATTTATTCAGACACACTACACTAAAACTGATGCCAAACAATTTTATTTATTCAGACACACTACACTAAAACTGATGCCAAACAGTTTTATTTATTTAGACACACTACACTAAAACTGATGTCAAACAATTTTATTCATTTAGACACACTACACTAAAACTGATGTCAAACAATTTTATTCATTTAGACATACTACACTAAAACTGATGTCAAACAGTTTTATTTATTCAGACACACTACACTAAAACTGATGCCAAACAGTTTTATTTATTTAGACACACTACACTAAAACTGATGTCAAACAATTTTATTCATTTAGACACACTACACTAAAACTGATGTCAAACAATTTTATTCATTTAGACATACTACACTAAAACTGATGTCAAACAGTTTTATTTATTCAGACACACTACACTAAAACTGATGCCAAACAGTTTTATTTATTTAGACACACTACACTAAAACTGATGTCAAACAATTTTATTCATTTAGACACACTACACTAAAACTGATGTCAAACAATTTTATTCATTTAGACACACTACACTAAAACTGATGTCAAACAGTTTTATTTATTTAGACATACTACACTAAAACTGATGTCAAACAATTTTATTCATTTAGACACACTACACTAAAACTGATGTCAAACAGTTTTATTTATTTAGACACACTACACTAAAACTGATGTCAAACAATTTTATTCATTTAGACATACTACACTAAAACTGATGTCAAACAGTTTTATTTATTCAGACACACTACACTAAAACTGATGCCAAACAGTTTTATTTATTTAGACACACTACACTAAAACTGATGTCAAACAATTTTATTCATTTAGACACACTACACTAAAACTGATGTCAAACAATTTTATTCATTTAGACATACTACACTAAAACTGATGTCAAACAGTTTTATTTATTCAGACACACTACACTAAAACTGATGCCAAACAGTTTTATTTATTTAGACACACTACACTAAAACTGATGTCAAACAATTTTATTCATTTAGACACACTACACTAAAACTGATGTCAAACAATTTTATTCATTTAGACACACTACACTAAAACTGATGTCAAACAGTTTTATTTATTTAGACATACTACACTAAAACTGATGTCAAACAATTTTATTCATTTAGACACACTACACTAAAACTGATGTCAAACAGTTTTATTCATTTAGACACACTACACTAAAACTGATGTCAAACAATTTTATTCATTTAGACACACTACACTAAAACTGATGTCAAACAGTTTTATTTATTTAGACATACTACACTAAAACTGATGTCAAACAATTTTATTCATTTAGACACACTACACTAAAACTGATGTCAAACAATTTTATTCATTTAGACATACTACACTAAAACTGATGTCAAACAATTTTATTCATTTAGACACACTACACTAAAACTGATGTCAAACAGTTTTATTTATTTAGACACACTACACTAAAACTGATGTCAAACAGTTTTATTTATTTAGACATACTACACTAAAACTGATGTCAAACAATTTTATTCATTTAGACATACTACACTAAAACTGATGTCAAACAATTTTATTTATTTAGACACACTACACTAAAACTGATGTCAAACAATTTTATTCATTTAGACACACTACACTAAAACTGATGTCAAACAATTTTATTTATTTAGACACACTACACTAAAACTGATGTCAAACAATTTTATTCATTTAGACACACTACACTAAAACTGATGTCAAACAATTTTATTCATTTAGACACACTACACTAAAACTGATGTCAAACAGTTTTATTTATTTAGACACACTACACTAAAACTGATGTCAAACAATTTTATTCATTTAGACACACTACACTAAAACTGATGTCAAACAATTTTATTCATTTAGACACACTACACTAAAACTGATGTCAAACAGTTTTATTTATTTAGTTAAAACTGATGTCAAACAATTTTATTTATTTAGACACACTACACTAAAACTGATGTCAAACAATTTTATTCATTTAGACACACTACACTAAAACTGATGTCAAACAGTTTTATTTATTTAGACACACTACACTAAAACTGATGTCAAACAGTTTTATTTATTTAGACACACTACACTAAAACTGATGCCAAACAGTTTTATTTATTTAGACACACTACACTAAAACTGATGCCAAACAGTTTTATTTATTTAGACACACTACACTAAAACTGATGCCAAACAGTTTTATTCATTTAGACACACTACACTAAAACTGATGTCAAACAGTTTTATTTATTTAGACACACTACACTAAAACTGATGTCAAACAATTTTATTCATTTAGACACACTACACTAAAACTGATGTCAAACAATTTTATTCATTTAGACACACTACACTAAAACTGATGTCAAACAGTTTTATTTATTTAGACACACTACACTAAAACTGATGTCAAACAATTTTATTCATTTAGACACACTACACTAAAACTGATGTCAAACAATTTTATTCATTTAGACACACTACACTAAAACTGATGTCAAACAGTTTTATTTATTCAGACACACTACACTAAAACTGATGCCAAACAATTTTATTTATTCAGACACACTACACTAAAACTGATGCCAAACAGTTTTATTTATTTAGACACACTACACTAAAACTGATGTCAAACAATTTTATTCATTTAGACACACTACACTAAAACTGATGTCAAACAATTTTATTCATTTAGACATACTACACTAAAACTGATGTCAAACAGTTTTATTTATTCAGACACACTACACTAAAACTGATGCCAAACAGTTTTATTTATTTAGACACACTACACTAAAACTGATGTCAAACAATTTTATTCATTTAGACACACTACACTAAAACTGATGTCAAACAATTTTATTCATTTAGACATACTACACTAAAACTGATGTCAAACAGTTTTATTTATTCAGACACACTACACTAAAACTGATGCCAAACAGTTTTATTTATTTAGACACACTACACTAAAACTGATGTCAAACAATTTTATTCATTTAGACACACTACACTAAAACTGATGTCAAACAATTTTATTCATTTAGACACACTACACTAAAACTGATGTCAAACAGTTTTATTTATTTAGACATACTACACTAAAACTGATGTCAAACAATTTTATTCATTTAGACACACTACACTAAAACTGATGTCAAACAGTTTTATTTATTTAGACACACTACACTAAAACTGATGTCAAACAATTTTATTCATTTAGACATACTACACTAAAACTGATGTCAAACAGTTTTATTTATTCAGACACACTACACTAAAACTGATGCCAAACAGTTTTATTTATTTAGACACACTACACTAAAACTGATGTCAAACAATTTTATTCATTTAGACACACTACACTAAAACTGATGTCAAACAATTTTATTCATTTAGACATACTACACTAAAACTGATGTCAAACAGTTTTATTTATTCAGACACACTACACTAAAACTGATGCCAAACAGTTTTATTTATTTAGACACACTACACTAAAACTGATGTCAAACAATTTTATTCATTTAGACACACTACACTAAAACTGATGTCAAACAATTTTATTCATTTAGACACACTACACTAAAACTGATGTCAAACAGTTTTATTTATTTAGACATACTACACTAAAACTGATGTCAAACAATTTTATTCATTTAGACACACTACACTAAAACTGATGTCAAACAGTTTTATTCATTTAGACACACTACACTAAAACTGATGTCAAACAATTTTATTCATTTAGACACACTACACTAAAACTGATGTCAAACAGTTTTATTTATTTAGACATACTACACTAAAACTGATGTCAAACAATTTTATTCATTTAGACACACTACACTAAAACTGATGTCAAACAATTTTATTCATTTAGACATACTACACTAAAACTGATGTCAAACAATTTTATTCATTTAGACACACTACACTAAAACTGATGTCAAACAGTTTTATTTATTTAGACACACTACACTAAAACTGATGTCAAACAGTTTTATTTATTTAGACATACTACACTAAAACTGATGTCAAACAATTTTATTCATTTAGACATACTACACTAAAACTGATGTCAAACAATTTTATTTATTTAGACACACTACACTAAAACTGATGTCAAACAATTTTATTCATTTAGACACACTACACTAAAACTGATGTCAAACAATTTTATTTATTTAGACACACTACACTAAAACTGATGTCAAACAATTTTATTCATTTAGACACACTACACTAAAACTGATGTCAAACAATTTTATTCATTTAGACACACTACACTAAAACTGATGTCAAACAGTTTTATTTATTTAGACACACTACACTAAAACTGATGTCAAACAATTTTATTCATTTAGACACACTACACTAAAACTGATGTCAAACAATTTTATTCATTTAGACACACTACACTAAAACTGATGTCAAACAGTTTTATTTATTTAGACACACTACACTAAAACTGATGTCAAACAATTTTATTCATTTAGACACACTACACTAAAACTGATGTCAAACAATTTTATTCATTTAGACACACTACACTAAAACTGATGTCAAACAGTTTTATTTATTCAGACACACTACACTAAAACTGATGCCAAACAGTTTTATTTATTTAGACACACTACACTAAAACTGATGCCAAACAGTTTTATTTATTTAGACACACTACACTAAAACTGATGCCAAACAATTTTATTTATTCAGACACACTACACTAAAACTGATGCCAAACAGTTTTATTTATTTAGACACACTACACTAAAACTGATGTCAAACAATTTTATTCATTTAGACACACTACACTAAAACTGATGTCAAACAATTTTATTCATTTAGACATACTACACTAAAACTGATGTCAAACAGTTTTATTTATTCAGACACACTACACTAAAACTGATGCCAAACAGTTTTATTTATTTAGACACACTACACTAAAACTGATGTCAAACAATTTTATTCATTTAGACACACTACACTAAAACTGATGTCAAACAGTTTTATTTATTTAGACATACTACACTAAAACTGATGTCAAACAATTTTATTCATTTAGACACACTACACTAAAACTGATGTCAAACAGTTTTATTCATTTAGACACACTACACTAAAACTGATGTCAAACAATTTTATTCATTTAGACACACTACACTAAAACTGATGTCAAACAGTTTTATTTATTTAGACATACTACACTAAAACTGATGTCAAACAATTTTATTCATTTAGACACACTACACTAAAACTGATGTCAAACAGTTTTATTTATTTAGACATACTACACTAAAACTGATGTCAAACAATTTTATTCATTTAGACACACTACACTAAAACTGATGTCAAACAGTTTTATTTATTTAGACACACTACACTAAAACTGATGTCAAACAGTTTTATTTATTTAGACATACTACACTAAAACTGATGTCAAACAATTTTATTCATTTAGACATACTACACTAAAACTGATGTCAAACAATTTTATTTATTTAGACACGCTACACTAAAACTGATGTCAAACAATTTTATTCATTTAGACACACTACACTAAAACTGATGTCAAACAATTTTATTCATTTAGACATACTACACTAAAACTGATGTCAAACAGTTTTATTTATTCAGACACACTACACTAAAACTGATGCCAAACAGTTTTATTTATTTAGACACACTACACTAAAACTGATGTCAAACAATTTTATTCATTTAGACACACTACACTAAAACTGATGTCAAACAATTTTATTCATTTAGACACACTACACTAAAACTGATGTCAAACAGTTTTATTTATTTAGACATACTACACTAAAACTGATGTCAAACAATTTTATTCATTTAGACACACTACACTAAAACTGATGTCAAACAGTTTTATTCATTTAGACACACTACACTAAAACTGATGTCAAACAATTTTATTCATTTAGACACACTACACTAAAACTGATGTCAAACAGTTTTATTTATTTAGACATACTACACTAAAACTGATGTCAAACAATTTTATTCATTTAGACACACTACACTAAAACTGATGTCAAACAGTTTTATTTATTTAGACATACTACACTAAAACTGATGTCAAACAATTTTATTCATTTAGACACACTACACTAAAACTGATGTCAAACAGTTTTATTTATTTAGACACACTACACTAAAACTGATGTCAAACAGTTTTATTTATTTAGACATACTACACTAAAACTGATGTCAAACAATTTTATTCATTTAGACATACTACACTAAAACTGATGTCAAACAATTTTATTTATTTAGACACGCTACACTAAAACTGATGTCAAACAATTTTATTCATTTAGACACACTACACTAAAACTGATGTCAAACAATTTTATTTATTTAGACACACTACACTAAAACTGATGTCAAACAATTTTATTCATTTAGACATACTACACTAAAACTGATGTCAAACAGTTTTATTTATTTAGACACACTACACTGGTAAATTTGCATACAAAACAACTGCACTTGAGATGTATGAGGTAATTCCTCCCATTAATTTATTAAAAGTGTTTTGTAAAAACAGAGCAATTCCATCAAGAATTATCAACTTAACATGATTAAGGATTATCCTTGATATTCTAAAATTTCCATTGTTCGTTTAAAATAAGTTCCTATCTACACGTGTACATACAGAGTTAAAGGTATGTCTTTATGCAAAAAACAATAATACAAGTTTCTATTAAGGACAAGGTGATCAACGTTTGGTTCCACAGTTCCCAAGGAAACTGGTACTCAGGACGTAGAGGCTTAATCACAAACGATCTTTATTTGCATCAATGTAATAAACAAACGATACAGAAGTAAAATAAAGACCAGTTATACCATACAAGTTAATGAAATAACCATAAACAAAACTCTTCATATTATATACACAAATTTTCAGGCTTATTTGAGAAAGAGAATAAAAACATAATTATTCAAAGCCACGTTCTGATATACGAATATCAAGATTACATATGTTCATCTTATTTGACATGGTTCAAGTGTTAGTGTTAAGAATACTGAGACTACAGCTGTTGATGTTATTTGACACGATTCAAGTGTTTATGTTAAGAATACCGAGACTAGAACTACTGATGTTATTTGACATGGTTCAAGTATTAGTGTTAAGAATACCAAGACTAGAACTACTGATGTTATTTGACATGGTTCAAGTGTTAGTGTTAAGAATACCAAGACTAGAACTATTGATGTCATTTGACAGGGTTCAAGTGTTAGTGTTAAGAATACCAAGACTAGAACTATTGATGTCATTTGACATGGTTCAAGTGTTAGTGTTAAGAATACCAAGACTAGAACTATTGATGTTATTTGACATGGTTCAAGTGTTAGTGTTAAGAATGCCAAGACTAGAACTATTGATGTTATTTGACATGGTTCAAGTGTTAGTGTTAAGAATACCGAGACTAGAACTATTGATGTCATTTGACATGGTTCAAGTGTTAGTGTTAAGAATACCGAGACTAGAACTATTGATGTTATTTGACATGGTTCAAGTGTTAGTGTTAAGAATACCAAGACTAGAACTATTGATGTCATTTGACATGGTTCAAGTGTTAGTGTTAAGAATACCAAGACTAGAACTACTGATGTTATTTGACATGGTTCAAGTGTTAGTAGTATCAGTGTTAGACCTGTTAATCATATTTGACATGATGCAAGTGTTAAGAATACCAAGACTACAGCTGTTGATGTTATTTGACATGGTTCAAGTGTGAGTGTTAAGAATACCAAGTACAAAGTCAATCTTTAATTCCCAGAAAAAAAAAACAACTGATATTTATATACCCCCCCAACAATAATTTGTAGGGACAGGCATTAACCTGTGGAATTATAAGAGATGTCTTCAAACACTCTCTTAAGAGTCTTATGTGACTTGTTGAGACCACTAACCGTTATACTAGGATAAAAAAGAGGGACCACTGAAAAAGTTATAAATTATTTTATTAATTTATTAGAAATTATATTATGTAAGTTCAAAAAACAACTTAAGAGAATGCAAAACATCTGCTTATTTCCTGCAATGTTAATATAACCAGTATTAACTTTATTAATCCAAAAATAATACCTTCACAACTGTCAAATAATCAATGATTTACATTTTTGAGCATTTCTCTCTAAGTTATATACAATATTTTGGTAGTTTGTTGTTTTTTCCATAATTTTTCCACTAACGTCTTTCCAGTAGTAAGGAAGATGTTTCTTTGCTGAATTTTGGTTAAAGCTACTAAAGGGCTATTTGTGTTAACCATCCCTAATTTAAGAGATTTACAAGAGAGCAAGCAGCTAGTCAACACCACCCACCACCAATGCTTCTGACTCAACAGTGAAAGTGATCGCGACATTCTAACCCCCCCAAAATTTAAAAGACAATCATGTTTATTGGAGAGATTTAATCATGAAATCCACAAACTGCAAGTCGGCAGCCCTAACCAATTGGCCACCTCAGGTTCTACAGCAAGGAAACTAAAATGTAAAGGGACAGCATTACTGTTTACTTTAAGTAATCAAGGGACTGATACAAGATGAATATTTGTAGTTCCAGACATTCTCTATATATCATTACATAGCGAAGCACTTGGTACTGAAGAATGAAGTACAATGAAAACATTCTCACTTGTTGAAATGCTTCTGTATGTGGCTTTACTGAATACTCAAAATAAGGCCAAAATCACTCTCAAGTTAAGTTAAGTATCCATCTTAATTTTTTTTTTTTTTTTAGAAACATCTCAGAGCTTGGTTGGCTATAGCCAGCAGTAAATATGACAGATTTGGGTTTTGCACAATTGCAGCCAGGTCCTTGAACTTTTCAAATCTTTATATGGACTCCATCAGCTTTTCTGACATATTTTCCTAATTTTTTTTTTATTCACTAAGCTGATTGTGGAATCATAATGGTTACAGGGTCACTAATTATATACAAGTCACATAAAGCACAAGCAAAATTCTACAATATTACAAGTTAATCCTACAAATTACTACTGTAGTAACAGGTTCACTAGTGATGGTTACAAGGTCACTATTCACATGAAGTCACATAAATAAAGTGTAAGCAAAATACAACAACATGACAAGTTAATCCCACAAATTTCTATTGTAGTAGCAGATTCACTAGCGATGGTAACAGGGATCACTAATGCTGGTTACAAGGTCACTATTCACATGAAGTCACATAAATAAAATGTAAGCAAAATACAACAATATTACAAGTTAATCCCACAAATTTCTATTGTAGTAGCAGATTCACTAGCGATGGTTACAGGGATCACTAATGATGGTTACAAGGTCACTATTCACATGATGTCACATAAATAAAATGGAAGCAAAATACAACAATATTACAAGTTAATCCCACAAATTTCTATTGTAGTAGCAGATTCACTAGCGATGGTTTCAGGGGTCACTAAAGATGGTTACAAGGTCACTATTCACATGATATCACATAAATAAAGTGTAAGCAAAATACAACAATATTACAAGTTAATCCCACAAATTTCAATTGAAGTAGCAGATTCACTAGCGATGGTTACAGGTGGTCACTAAAGATGGTTACAAGGTCACTATTCACATGATGTCACATAAAGTGCAAGCAAAATACAACAATATTACAAGTTAATCCCACAAATTTCTATTGTAGTAGCAGATTCACTAGCGATGGTTACAGGGGGTCACTAAAGATGGTTACAAGGTCACTATTCACATGATGTCACATAAATAAAGTGCAAGCAAAATACAACAATATTACAAGTTAATCCCACAAATTTCTATTGTAGTAGCAGATTCACTAGCGATGGTTACAGGGGTCACTAATGATGGTTACAAGATCACTATTCACATAAAGTCACATGAAGAATGTTTAAACAAAATTCTACAATCTCACAAGTTACTCCTGAGGTCCTTTGTACAAAATAAATTATTTGTTTATTTTCTGGTGGTTAATTCTTTAAACTGTGTTATAACAAAAAAAAATATGATATAATAAGGTACATGATCATCAATGACACTGAAAGGTGTATATAAAAATCAGCAACCCAAGGACATAAAAACTAGGCCTCCGTATTTGACTTCTTTGTCTCTGAACATTACTAGATAACAAACTCTTATCTGACCGATTTATGCTTTTATAAATTATCAAATAAATTATTGTCTAATCTGTAATTTCTCTTTAGATACATTGTGCAAATATACAGAGCAAAAAACATTGCTGGCACAATAAAAAAGTAAAACCTTTACTATTAGTTACAGCTGACTAGTTTGATGACACAATTATTGTTAAAGTGTTCTAGGGATAACGTGACTTTCCATATAGAAAGAAACTAAGAAACATATATTAATAATCACAGGAATTTTCCAAGTTCTAGGGATTCTGTGACTTTGTACATTGAAAGACTGTGTGTATTAATCATTAAAAATTTGCTATGTTCTGGAGAAACTAACTTTTCATGTTGTAAAGAATGGTATGTATTAATCCTTAGAAGTTTTCCAAGTTTGTGTTGTTTTTTAATTTTGTGTAAAACTACATAAGAGCTATCTGCACTAGCTGTTCCTAATTTAGCAGCATAAAACTAGAGGGGCACCAACTCTTGGGTTACTCTTTTGCCAATGAATAGTGGGACTGACCGTTCCAGTTATAACACCCCCCCCCCCCCAAGCACAAAGGGTGAACATGTTTGGTGCAATAAAAATTTGAACCTTTGACCCTCAGGTTATGAATCAAGCTCATATCTTTTTACTTTACTGAGACATGGTCTACGTACTGAATCAAACACAGTGGTCCTGTTCACCTCTTTCCATTTTTTGAAATGTCCCCTGATATACACTTCAATATATAACATTAATAATCAATCTGCAACTCAGTATGTCCTCCTAGTGGTTTCTCAGCCATTTTAATCTATGAAAAGAATACTATGTTCTTTTGAACCAAGATTTCAAGAAGATAAGTTGTGTCTTCAGTCTGCTCAAAGTTTCATGTTTTAAAATCTAAATACACTTTAGTTACCAAGCTTAACAAGTTACAGTGGAATACTATAGTATCAAAATAGTTATTCATGGTTTTTTGGTTATTCAATTGTATATATAAAACCTAAAAAAAATTTGTTTGATATCATCCATGTGTGGAATTTTAAAGGCCAAGTAGC
Source organism: Tachypleus tridentatus (assembly GCF_004210375.1). Lineage (NCBI taxonomy): Eukaryota > Metazoa > Arthropoda > Merostomata > Xiphosura > Limulidae > Tachypleus > Tachypleus tridentatus. Next base: position 151,964,987 of record NC_134830.1, read on the forward strand.
ATATGTTCAGCAGCAACAGAGTTCAAAGGTCATAGCAAGAAGAAATAATTGTTTGCTTTACTTTTTGATATATTGTTTTATATCTTAAGAAAAATAAGTTTAATAATTTATTTGTAAATATTAATAATCTATATACATATACATAATATATAATAATTGAAATGCAACTGTATATTACAAAATACTTGTCCACTAAAACACAGCCAAGACAGGGAAGACTAAAGATCAGTTTTATATTACTGGATACATAATGGGCGCACGTGCACCTTGTCAATGCAAGTTATGTTAGCTGCATATGACTGGAAAGTCAATATAATAAAAAAATTAAAATATATTTATGTAAATGTACAGAGTTATGAGATTGATCCTACTAAACATTTGTAATTTCATGTTAGAATATGTAATATTCTTTTGTGAAGGTGCACATGCTGTATCAAAAGTTATAATGCATATACTTAGCATTCACATGTATAGATGGACTTGTGTATATTATAACAAGCCAACTGCAAAAAGGTTAAATGGTTCATACAACCATCAGGTGAGAGAGAGACAATCCCCTCACATTGTTATTAGTGGTATGCCTCACAACTCAGTGCTTAGGTCTTTTTTTTATTATTATTTTAGTGTCAATTATAAGACAAATAAGATGTAGGTACAGATAGTCAGCTGTCTGAACAGGTAAGTGGGAACAGCCTCCAACAACAGTCACAATTAGTTATTTAGCAAAGTGTGCTGATGAAATCAAACTCGTGGTTATTTCTAGCCATGTTTAGGATTCTGAAGTTACTAACAAATATTTTAGATTAATTGGTAAACATTATAAATATTTGGCTAATTACAGGAAGTGCAAGACAATGAAAGAATTTGGTTTAACTCAATTTGGATCTTGTATTTGATGTAGATCGGAACCAAAACAATTGTATGATGAGTAAAGTCACTCATTCCAATGAAGTAGTGTTGCTAATAGAATTTTATGATGAACTTCTAAATGCATTGATTACAAATCAAGAGTCATTTACGTTTATATAAATCACTAGGAAAACTGTGTACATATTAGATCTCCTTGTCTAACAAACAAGACTTAATGGAAAGGGTTAAAAATGACTTCAGAAAACAAAGTGTTATCTTAGATTAATATCTCAACTTATTTTCTCTTGAGATTTTAGTCATAGCATGGAAGCTCACAGAATGGCTCCAAGATTATCAAATACAAACCTTTAGCTCACACATCCATCATCTCTTGATTGGTTTAAAACCTAAATGCAGTTTTGGACTCAGCTATTAAGAAAACAAAGGTAAGAGTTGATTCAGAGAGCCAGCACAATGAAAACCACTGATTTCTTTGCACTGTATATGGCAGGCAAGTTTAAGATTTGGAAAAGGAAGGCTAGGCTTAACTCAAAAAAATATCTTTCTAGCAGGATGACCAATTTATCAAACAAGTTGTCATTGGCAATAGTTTGAGCTTGTACCTAACAAGTTTATGAGGGTAATCGATGACTTCCTGAAAAAAATTAAAGGACAAGTCGAAGTTTTCAAGGGGTGGCATGCAGAAGCAGCCATCATTATATTTTATGTCCAATTTGTATTCACTCCACAACAAAAATCAGTCATAGGAAGACTGTTCACACTCTTGGTAATGTTGAACTATTAAATCAAGTCCTCTCTAATCTGTTTATACTCTCAAACAAATAGTTCCAAAACTCTAAGCCTTAATTTGTTGCTGAAGTCAATTAGACAACTGTTGGCCAAGCTAAATTAGTTCCTTCCTGCATTAAAGTGGACCAAAACTTCACTTAGCATATATAAAATATTCACTAGTCTTTTGAAAACCAATGAATCTTTATATTTTCAACAGAAATTCACTTGTGAAGAACCAACTGTTTGCTCTTTTCACCATAACTAACAACTCAGAAGATTTTATCAACAACTACAAGTGATTCTTCTCTTCCTTTCTGTGCCCTAAGAGTTTAACTTTATGTTAAACTCGCTTCCTACACACTTTGGTTCATTCACTGAGAGTGTCAGAGTTTTTGACGAGCAGAAGCATTCTCAGTATTTCAAAATAATTAGAAAATTTAAAAATGAACATACTGCTACACATAATAAAGGTCCTTATGCATATACTACTATGCACAACAAAGGTTGCAATGATTTACCAATATACACTGCTGGTCAAAATCTTAAGGCCAATGAACATGAAGAAAAATATGCATTTTGAGTTGTTTGACTCAACCACTTATTTGAGTAGAGCTTTGAAAGATGAAAATAAGAAAAGGTAAAATAAAAATAAAAAACTTTCATGGCATTTAATAGGGAAAATGTGAACACTATGAAATTAGCCTAAATACTAGCTGGTTAAAAGTTTAAGACCATAATGAAATGAAGCATTAATCGGTAAACACCTAACGAAATTTAATCATTTGTGATCAAGCATTAGCGTTGTCAACATCTCCCACTGACATCTTCTGTGTTACATTGGGTAAAAACATGGCAAAGGCTAAAAAGTTGACAGAGTTTAAACGTGGCAGAATTGTCGAGCTGCAAAAGCAAGGTCTCTCAGCGTGCCATCGCTGGTGAGATTGGGTGCAGTAAAACTGCTGTTGTAAATTTCTTAAAAGACCCTGAGGGATACGAAATGAGAATTTCAAGTGGTCAGCCTAAGAATATTTCGCTGACGTTGAGCAGGGGGATTTGACGGGTTGTCTGGTAAGACACCAGCCAATCGTCGAACGAGATTAAGGCCCTTATGGACGCAGAATGCAACTCAAGAACAATAAGACGGCATCTATGAGAGAAAGGCTTTAAAAAACCATAAAGGTCACGCCTCTTTCCACACCATGAAACAGCTCGGTTAAACCTTGGTGGGAAGCACCAAACAGGGGACAAAGAAAAGTGGATGAAGGTTTTGTTCTCTCATGAGAAGAAATTTAACCTAGATGGTCCAGATGGCTTCCAACGTTACTGACACAATAAGGATATCTCACCAGAGACATTTTCTACACGACACAGTGGAGGAGGTTCCATCATAATATGGGGTGCTTTCTCCTTCCATGGAACAATGGAGCTTCAGGTTATACAGGGGCATCAAACATCAGCTGGCCACTTTGGCATGTTGGAGAGAGCATCCTTAGTGACTGAAGGCCCTCGCTTGTGTCAAAATGACTGGATCTTTCACCAGGACAATACTGCAATCCACAATACCTGCAAGGCAAAGGGCTTTTTTCATGGCAAATAACGTGATTCTTTTGGACCATCCAACATGTTCACCTGAACTGAACCCCATTAAAAATAGTTGGGGGTGGATGGCAAGGGAAGTCTATAGAAATAGACGTCAATTCCAAACAGTACATGATCTTCGTGAAGCCATCTTCACCACTTGGAATAACATTCCAGCCAGCTTTCTGCAAATGCTTATATCGACCATGCCAAAGCGAATGTTTGAAGTTATTTGCAATGACATCCGTGCAACTCACTACTGAGACCTCTTGTTGGGCATTTCCTATCCTGTTTAGGACTTCTTTTTGGTATGGTCTTAAACTTTTGACCAACTAGTATTTAGTCTAATTTCATAGTGTTCACATTTTCCCTATTAAATGCTAAAAAGTTTTTTATTTTTATTTTCCCTTTACTTATTTTTATCTTTTAAAGCTCTACTCAAATAAGTTGTTGAGGCTAACAACGCAAAATGCATATTTTATCTTTATGTTCATTAGCCTTAAGATTTTGGCCAGCAGTGTATTATTATAGTAATATGTCAAGTTGTAATGATTCACCAGTATTATATGAAGTAATATATGTGGACTATAATAATGTGAATTATAATCAGATTTTGATGGGAATAACCTCTGATCCTGTGAATGAAACAGGCATTGGTGTACAGGTTGATAATTCTCTCAAGCCACTCAGCCATGCACCATTGCTAATGGTTTGGCAAATTGGATTTCAGGTTATATCTACAAAAATATATTCACTGCACTGTTTTAGTATTTAATGTTAAGACTTGTAGGGTTATAGATTTTAGTACTACGAGATACAAATATGACTTTCAGTAGGGTAAAAGTCACATTCAGCTAAAAAAAAATATTTATTTTCCCTAAATGAATGGTTGACCTTTGGCATTTATTGACACTTACCATATTATCAGGGACTCAAAAGATTGTTTATGAAACATTCTGAAGCCACTTATAAAATAAAAAAAAAAGACAAATTTAAGATCTGGAAAAAATGAGCAAGTTTCTTGTTAAATTTTATGGAACGAGATGCCCTGTTGAAGACACAAACAATTATTTTCTGAAAATTAAGAGGTGTTTTTAAGTTCTTACTTTCTCTCAGGGGTGGGTTAAACAGGATCAGTACTGAAAAACCAAATGAACCCTTGTTATTAATATCTTATAAACAATGCTCAATTCATAGTAGAAAGCATTGAAATGCTCTTATAGCATTTAAAACAATATTCTGGTACTATTCTGAAACCTTTTTTAACAATAAATAAAAATCTTTTTACAGCAAACTATATGCAAAAATGTATTAAGTATTACTGCAGTTGTAATGTAACTTCATTCTGGAATGTTGCAACAACAAACTTGCACAACTTGAGCACCAACTAGAATGAAACATTAGGTATATTTTGTTGGTTTATTGCGTGTGTACAACAGTTTCCATAGATGTGATTCAACTTGCATTTCCATTTAGGTTAAAAGAAACACCCAAAAACAACAGATATAAATGGTGTTATTTCAAACTAGCCAATACATACCACTGGTGAAACAAATACTAAATCTGTACTTTATATACCTATCTTTCTTTTCCATTTTACATCTAATGTACATTGGGTTATTATTAATTATACCCTTGTAGCATACATTTATAGCACAGTCTGATCAGTTAGTTAATTTTATGATAGTAACAGTGGATATAATATTGTAAAATGTCTTTTATACACAAATCATATAATTTCAACTCCCTTAGTTTTTAAAATACTTAAGTTGTTTTTTTTTATCACTAACTGATTGTTTTAACTTTGTTTTGGCTATTTTATATGTCAGTTTTCATTAACTAAATAACAAAAGTTGTTAACTGTAATTGAAGTAACACACTGGGTACTGGATTTTTTTGGAAAACTTGAGTACTTGTTATCAAATAAACAAAGATTTTTTATAGAAAATTAGGTGCCAAAGAAACCTTGTAAATTCCTGTAAATGAAATAAAAAATTTAAGTAGCAAGACAAATTTTTCTTGTCACTCATTTTAAGCAACAGATTTAATATTTAAGAGCTGTATAATTATAATTGTTTAACAATTTAATAACTATGTCAATACGAAAAAATATAGTGATTTGAAAAATTATGTCTAAGTCTTTGAAGTAAAAAATTCCCTTATGGCCTAAAACTTACCGTTACATTTTACAATCAAAACGTGAAAATTAACTGGCTATTGTATCGCGATTATTAGATTTAAGTGTTCTTACACTTTAATATACCTGGCACAATTATAACTGTTGATTAAATCATAAAAATCCTCAAAGTTCAATCATTAGCTGATAATCCTTTAATTATTTCACAAAGTTACTTTCTTAATTATTTAAAATTTATATATTTCGTGGGTTATATATTTAAATACTATTTTACTTGTAGTTTTACTTAGGTGATAAAACTAATTTTAAAATGTTCTAAGCATCGTACTTTGCCGAGGTTAACTACACTCAAACGGTTTGTGATTCGATTTTTAATATTAAATTCGACTCACAACATCACATTCTACAGGGTGTTCCAAAAGTCACTGTGCACTTACATATTTAATAACAGACATGTTTCGATATAGAATAAGGAGGTAAGTATGAAAGACAGTTATAAACAATGTTGAAAGTGACCCCTGTTGGCATCAATACAGGCTTGGATCCTTCTTATTTTGTTTCTAAACACCGCATTCAGTTGCTGGCTTGAAATAGACTGAACAGACATATTATTACAAAACTGCACAGTGTCTTTCCGAACACCCTGTATAATACCGTACTACTAATAGTACAATTCGATTTAACTTAAAATACATTATACGCTTGCGCCGAGTATAAATTGTAGTAGTCGGAAAGTCTTCACTCTATAACTTGTAAAATACTTAGCCTACGTACGTTTAGTTTCACTCGAATAATTAAAGGCACTTACTGTATAATTGTTGTAATTCATGAGTTTCTCAAATCTGTTTGGACAAAATAAAGTGACACATGAAGTTCTAAAATCTCAAACTTAGTCAAACACAAATATACGCAACCCACTGACCGCCATTATGCGTGTCAGGGTGACTGAACCAAATGGTGCAGTACTACAGCCAGAAGGCGTAGTAACTTGTATCTCTTGTTCAAACTTGTTCATTTAAAACCAGTTACTCGGCATGCAGACCCTTAGCTACTTTGATGGATTGAATGCTTTTATAAACTTTTTTTCCAATGGAAAAAGAAAAGAAGTTAGATAAACCTGTTACAAATGGCATATCTTAACTATTCAATTATGTTACACGTACCACAGTAACGTTTTCTCGATATATTCACAATCTTTGATGAACTAAAAATGCACTATTTGGGTTATTCTACAATTGCAATACATTTATGAATTTTAATGGAATAATTATATTGACTATTTGATCGTGCGATAAAGCGAAACACTGCATTCCAATCTTCATAAGTAAGAAAATACATTCACTTTAACTATATTTATTACCAGTTTGAATTTTATTTTCGCTTAGAAAAATTGCTTCTTCTTTATGAATACTTGGGTAGGTTGAATATTTTTATATCCAGGAGGATCAGGTGCAAAAGGACCTCTTCTTTCAATAAGTAATTTATTCTGATATTTTGAATTCCGTGCACTAGGGCTCTCTGCGATCGCCGTCCCTAATTTAGCAGTATAATACTAGAGGGAAGGCAGCTAGTAATCACCACCCACCCAATAGTGGGATTGATCATATCATTATAACGCCCCGACTTCTGAAATGGCGAGCATGTTCGGTGTGATGGGGATTTGAACCCGCAACCCTTAGACTAGAAGTCAACTGTCTTAACCACGTGACCACGTCGGACCTGGTATGATAGAAAGTTAAGTTTAATTTATATATCAAAAGCTTTGTGATGAGAAGAAATTTTTAAAAACAGTAAAAAGTACAACGTGTTTATGATTCTGGTTGTTTCACATTGCTTACGCATATAACACCAAAGCAGGAATGTTGGTTGTCACGTTGCTTCATCACTAATTTCAGAAACATGCAATTGTACTAATTGTAGAAAGTTAACAAATATTATCTTTTGGGTATCCTCAATGTTAATGTTATTATCATCCGTAATCTCAATGGTTTCGTGTGAAGTCTGTAAGCTGACAGCTCTAAAAACCAGATTTTAATACCCGGGGGGGGGGGCAGAGTACATGAAGCCAATTGTATAGTTTTGTTACCCATGGGGAGCAGAATACATATAACTAATTGTATAGCTTTGTTCTTCAAAAACAAAACTTCTTTTGTCTAACAAGTGTTTCGGATTTTTCGTTATAAAATTATACAAATTTTAATTCACTTAATGGCAAAGCAAACGATTTTATTTCTTAAAACTCGGATCTTGGAAGCTAGTTTATCTAGCAATCGCTGGCTAATATAATTTATCTACTTGCTTTTTATTTCTTGTATTTCTCATTTTTGTAATATTCATTGAAACACAAAATTAATATTAAAAAACTGAAATAATAGATAAAGTAACAAACAAACTTGTTAATTCAATGGTCAATAAAGCCACTGTAACAGACTCAAAGTACCGATAAACAGCTCTGATATGACTCGCGTTTTATATCGTTCAAATCGTTTCTTATGCTTTCAAGAAGGTTCTAGTCATTAAATCCCACTTCCATCATGTTGTGTCAAAACACCCTCTAGCCAACATTAATATAGATATCTAAATATAAAAAACATAGCCCACAACACCACTCATCTCTGAATTGTAAAGTCCCTTGAACAGCTTTAAGACATAAAAAAACAACGATGCTTTGCATTTAAACATTTATAATTAACAATAATGCAACAACTGACAAATACTAAAATTAATATTGATGAATATTAATGTTACAATCATTCAACCGTAATTTAATATATGAAATAAATTATAATTGAGATTTTCTTTCTTTTCTTATTCCTAAACTGTCAAGTTATCCTACGTTTTTTATTATTTATAGACGATTAACATTTGCTGTATTGTCTTTTGTTTGTTTGGAAATTTCGCACAAAGCTACTCGAGGGCTATCTGTGCTAGCCGTCCCTAATTTAACAGTGTAAGACTAGAGGGAAGGCAGCTAGTCATCACCACCCACCGCCAACTCTTGGGCTACTCTTTACCAACGAATAGTGGGATTGACCGTCATTATACAACCCACGGCTGGGAGGGCGAGCATGTTTAGCGCGACGCGGGCGCGAACCCGCGACCCTCGGATTACGAGTCGCACGCCTTACGCGCTAGGCCATGCCGGGCCGCTGTATTGTCACTCGAGGAGTTAGGTACTAATATTAACCTCCGATCAGAGTAAATTATGTACTTAAAGGAAAATTAAAAATCAATCCAGTAAGCACCATAGTTAATTAAACATATGTTGTTTGTGCTTTCATTTGCCCCTAAAAAAGAAAGGCCCACCTTTCGAAAGTCCTTGGGTTGTAGGGTATTTATCATTTTTTTTACAAAGAATTCTTCAACCTATATGTTTTTCTGACATTATAAAAAGGTCCAGTGCTGCTGGTGCGTTGCCTGAGTCCATGATAGCTCATGAGTAGTGGTGTGGGATCTTGATAGCTCACGAGTAGTAGTGTTGGATCTTGATTTCATGTTTTTTAATGTTCATACATATAAATAAATGACTTATTTATTTAAAGATATATCGTTATATTTATCCCTCATTACATCAGAAGAAGAACAAAGTATTGAGGTTCTGCTCTTCCTGATTGCAAGGAATTAACACATCAAAAATGGCTGCTTCAGAGTTACGTATCTGATTGAAATAAAATTCCACACTGAACCTCTAAATTTGAAACAAATTCATTAAGAAGTTTTACTAGAGTTTCTGGTTCCTAGATATAAACAGCCTACATTTCTAGCCACTTGCTGAAATAATCCATCATCAACATGGTGTTCTTAATTTCGTGATTTCTCTGAGGTGGAGAAGCAAGTACAGCAACAGCAACTCTCTCAAGTTGTTTCTCGACACAATTCTGCCATAGCTGTCCGTTTAGCTTCTTTCTTTAACCTTTTGTACTCACATTTCCCACATTCTACCCCAATTTTATCCATATTTCCAGCATACAAATAATATAAACATTCTATTATTCTCTCTAGTGTCTTATTAAACCTGAGTGTCCAGCTCTTGGAAGCTTTTGAGGTAGTGAACAGCTTCTGATTGTAGTAAATATAAAGTTCCAACTGAAGAAATGACTTCTGTACAGTAGTATATTCTCATTTTCGACAAACAATCCTTCTTATAGACATAATGGATTGCATTTTATTCAGTAGATATTTTTGTCTTTGGGCTGTAATGAGCAACTGCTTCCCGTGAAAATAATTCTTCATCATTCCTAATCTACCGAGTCGTCGGATAAATACTTATTTTATCTTAGGATCTTTCAGTTGAGTGTTGGGTCACCGTCGAGTTTTCGTGAACTATTGTTGCTTCATTTTTGTTTCTGTCTTACAGTTTAGGTTTATTTGTTTTATTATTTTGTGTTTACCTCTTCTCGTATTTCTTATATTTTACAGTGATACAAGTTCTTAAGTAAAATGCATCAGTATTTCTATGGTTCTGTATACAATCATTGACAACGTTAAAGTTGGACACTCGAAGTTTTGGAGCTACCTTGTTATCCAGCTTTAGGGATTATGGAAATTCATTAACCACTTATTACTGCATATTCTGACTGGCATGGAAATTGTTGGCTATAGAAGTAGTGATGGTAATTATTCAGAGTTTGAACAATATTTAGTAGTTATTTTCAAATTGTATAATAACTCCTTTCTGCAACATTCATTGCCTTGATATGTTAGGCAATAACATGTTTTCTGTGTCCTGGTTATCAAAGCACTACTCCACTGAAAAATCACTGGCATTTTTATTTATTATGACAAGCTCTTCGAGATGTGTTATGCTAATACAGAAATAACAATGAATTTTCTCTTCAATTTGTAGAATGTGTGTTCACAACCAGCAGTCCACAAAAGGTATTTGTTTTTTCAGGTAATTTGTTTATAGAAGAACCATGCAAGAGAATTATTTTGCAAAATGACAATAAACAGAGCACAGTCAAAGAAAGCCTCTTATTTCATGCAAGTTATGTGATATGGGACAATTCTAGTTAGAATATATCTTGGTTGTGTTTCCTATGTGTCCCAGGAAACTCAGCTAATGATGTTTCAGTTTAATGTTCTCTTTCCTTAACTGATTCAATACTTTTCTCAACCAATTACAAGAATCATTTGTGATCGCATCATCTAAATAGGCGAGTACAACGTTCCATGTTAGATCAGAGAGAGAGAGAAAGAGCACATTTCATTCGTTGTTCAAACATAGCAGATGGTTAATATAATCCAAATGGTAACATAAAAAATGTTCATAACCTATTTATTGCACCCAAGGCTGTCTTTTTTTTTTACTTGCTTCATCAACGATCACTTCCCAATATTCACTTTTCAGGTCCATTACGGAACACCATTTTGACCACAATAAAACATCCAAAATATTGCCAAGCTTTGCCATTGGGTTTGTATCCTTCTTAGCAGCTTTCTTAACATGTTGTTGGACACACACTCAATTTTCAAAGATCTGAATTAGCAAATAACCAAGTAACTAATCAACTTTGGTATTGTAAAATGAACTTATTCCCCCCAAGGTAAATCAGATAAGTGCTGTAAAACACCAGAAGGTTGGGTGGGAGATGTTAGGTATAACATTGTATTCCCTGTCTTTGCGTGAAAATGAGAAGACGACATCTTTTCTGAACACTTTAAAACTCACAACAGAAAAAAATTACGCTAATCTTCTAAGGAAGCGAGCACTATCTACGTCAGTATTAGTCATTCCCAATGAAAAAATGAGGGAAATTATATCCTAAAGATATAACCTAACCCATTAGTGAAAAAGATCACTATCCACTTTCGTAATGAGTTTCACTTTTCGGAAATATTTCTCACGAGAAGACTTACATGATATCATGCGCGAACAATCTAGAACAATAAATAACTAGTGCAAAAGAAATTTATCTACTTCTTTACCTGACATTCTACAATTCTACATTATGCACACCACAATAATATCCCAAAAAAACATTATTCTATTGGTATAAAGACAAATTGAAATATATATTTTGCACAGGGTTTTAAATGGAGCCAATGTAAATGGCCTCTTTCCTTTTTCTTGACAACCATTGACAACATAAAGTAATGGTGGAACAACATATTTGTAATATATTATATTTTTTTCAAGAATGTTTTTTTCGTGACAAACACTGCCGACGTAAAGTGATAGTGGAACAAAATATTTGTAATATATTTTTTCAAGAATGTTTTACTTTCATGGTGGGTAATGTGTGAAGATGCTGTATTTAGATTTTCAACTTTTTTCTTTTTTGGTAAGGTGCCAGATAAAAGCAACGCCCCTCCCGTAACTGTCTCAGTGGTAAATCTCAGACTTATGACGCTAAAAAATCAGATTTCAATATCCGTGCTGGGCAGAACACAGACAGCCCATTGTGAAGGTTTGTTTTCTTAACAATAAACATACAAAATATTATCGTTTTGAATATTTATTTACTTGAGCCGAATCGAAAGCAAAATCACTTGATGATTAAATATCATGCTTATTTTTCTTAGTTTTATCTATTAACGTCCTGTGTGACTGTAGAGGCCCTCCCAAGTAATAAAAACTAGACTTTCTTATTATGTACCGCGTAGAGGGCAGCACCAATCGAGAGATAGTTAGACGTCTCTATCATCAGAAACTTGAATTCTGTTTCAGAACTAAGTGTTTATGTTAGTGTGTGATAAGTTGTGGCGTGAGTGTACTATGTATTTTGACACAGTTTTATTCGCTGAAAATTTTGTATTTATAATTACCATCCATTATACTAGTGAGTGAAACACAGCAATCAGTATTTAAACAAACAAACAAAATTATACGTTGAAGAATGCTTAGACGGAAAGGCAGGAAAACAATTCCCAGCCAACTGATGCGCGAAACTGTTCCTGAAACTGAACTTGATGATAGTAACAATCTTAAAGGAAAGCTCAAATTTGCACAGTCTTTAAATCAAGGTGTATCATTTAAGACCGATGAATCCTTGGCAACTCCTTATTTCAGAAACATGGCGTGTGAGAGGAACGATACACAGGTATTAAACAAAAAAATTAATCAGACAATCGCTGAGGAAGAGCTACCTGATGGGTCGTGCTTCAGCCGCGTAGTAAAATTAAAAACCTCGGCCCCCGCTGGGCCAAGTTCAGCGTCTTTGCATCCATGTGAGGTAAGTTAGATAGTTAAATTAACAATAAAATTGTACAAGTAAATTAACACTTACAAGTCCGTGAAAAGCCATCGTTTGAGTAATTAATTTGAAAAATTCTACCACATGTTTTGAAAGTATTATATAAATAAATATAAAAACACACGAATAAACAGCATTTAGAACTTTCCTGAATTCCAAGCAGCAAACGTTTTTCATTTAAAAAAAAATTGCAAACGTTCTTTCACTGTAGTCGGAAAAAGTAATGTTTCATCTGACAAAGTGATGCCTAAAAAGGCCTAGTTAAACTACATAAAACATTATTGTTTTACAATATGCAGTATGTTTATTTTTACTTGGGGCAAGTTCATTTTATATCTTTTATAACAAATATTAATATTTCGAAACAACAAACTGGCGCAGATAAAGTTCTGATTTTAAAATTAGATTGCTTTCGTTTTACATTTTCGTGATAACATAGCTATTTTGTTCATTTAGTCTTAAAACTCGGTGCATTGAATTTTTCATGTTTAATTATCGGAATTGGGTCTTAAATTATTCGTAATGAAACCCGAAATATTTAAATATCTGTAGAACAACTTAATGTTTTCTGTTGTTTTGTTTTTCAATGATACATTTGAAGTTATATTTGTTGCGTTATATCAGTATTTAGGTAGGACAGGAACTAAATGTTGCTATTAGTAACTAATTAGTATATCGAGGAAAAGTAATTGGTTTTAAGATTGTTATAATAAATGACGCACAGGTTTTCACGCGTGCTAACAATTAACGTTTACCATTGTTGAATGTAGGATCTATAACATAGAAGTTGTTGTGAAAACAAGTTAGCTGTAACTGTTGTGGTTTTTTTTCTCCATAGAAAACATTTCGTAGTTTACTTGATATGAAAATTTTCTGTAGAAATTCAGTTATACCTTCAAGTTTGACCTTCATTGGTCGAATGTTAAATGGTCAATAGATTGATAAACAGCAGTTTTGATTTTAATTTTAATGAACTGCTTTGAATTTCGCTGGTTCGTGTGACATTAGAATTATTACGGAGTTTTACAGTTTGATCATTCAAAGACTGGAGATTTGCAAGTAGTTTCGAGAGTTTCGTCACTAGTAAACAAACAACTTGTTGATGAATATTTTGTCTTCTCTTCTTGGAAATGTAGTTTTCTTTCACGAATGGTGGACAGAAAAGCAAACATCCTAGATTCTGATAACATATCCTACTTGTTTGCTAGCCAAGGGAACATTGACCGCGCACTAAATGACCTTTGATGACCAAAAGCATGTGATAAAACGTGCTAGATAATATTATTATATTCACATCCTTCAAACGCATAATTAGTTCACTGGCTCATGAACAGTTCTGACTTCCCAGCGAATATTTATTGCACATTTATTTATTAAAAAAATTCGTATTTCCGTACACACAGAGACGGGGGGGGGGGTGTATAGAGTACAGTCGTACTCTCCCTCCCCGCTACTAATTAAAGACGTATGTATATATCACACGAAACCTTCTGGTTTTATGACGTTCATCACCCCAACTTAAATCAGTTCCACATTTATGTCTCCACAATGCTAAAAACATAACAACCTCTGTTTCCCATCTTTCGACACAACTATTCCTCTTTTAGAAGGATCGGAACTCCTACAGACGTATTTACTTAGCCTAGTAAATCTAAAAAACATCGAGTAATACGTTAATTTACATTTTCAGAAACTAATGTTTAAGAAAAAAGTCTTCCTAAAATAACTCTGTTTCTCTAGTTATTGAATATTCTTTATGTGGAACGTATAAGGCTTTAAATAAAATATTTGTACATAGAGGAAGAGGATACGAAAGCCAGTTTATACAAGCCGTACTATTGAAAGCTCATGATATTGTACATAGTAGTAAAATATTTTGTGTGTAGGATACTTTGGGGTCACTATCAGGAGAAGCAAGCTCATCTTACCAGGTTTAGCAACTGAAAAATTGTATTACATATACCTAATTTTGCCCAAGAACCACACTGTTGAGATTGTGTGTTGTGTGAAAGGTGGTGTAATTCATTTTTTCTGGACGCTTGTTTAATAGCTGGCTTTTTATTTTATGTAATTGTATTCATATTTTTGTACAAAGATATTATTGTTACATATTGGTGCGGGGGCTTTAACGGACACAACTTGACCTGCAGGATTAGTTGGGAGTTGGATACGTGATAGATTTGTCAGCAACGCCGTTATTTGATCATGTTGGGCGAGGGGGACAGCCCCATTTTTTGGGCATGAGATGCATTTAAAACAAAGTTGATAAATCCAAAGATTACAAATAAAATAAAACTCCTGTTTTAATTTTAGTGGTAGAATTCGTTACGTAAATTGTTTGTTCTTAAACGCGTGAAGTCGAAATGTGCACGTTCTCTGGAGTTGGTTATTTGAGTTATTTATAATTATATGCACTGCGCTCCAATCAGCATTGATTAGATTAAACAATATAAAACAGATCAGGAGATTATAACAGTGGATAAATGCTTGAGAACATTACAGGCATTATTATTGCATATCGAAGAGCAAAACCTCGAATTAAGATTGTTGTAAAAGCGTAATATTCTTATTATTGTGAAAAATACCAAAGAAGTCGATGTTTATCAACCTGACTTATTTTAATGACATCATGAACTGGAGATAAACGTATTCTCGGCTTGGCCAGAAATGATTAAAATAGAGGAATTCTAAGTGGCTATCAAAAAGTGACAAAAGTTTTTAGCTTCTACATTTCACCATTTGACAAATTCAACGCTTACAACTATTACACTAAAATTTTTTTTTTTCTGTGATCGACTTGTTTAATGTATGGGTATGTTTGTCCACGAATATCTCTCTCTGTATTTATTTGTGCTGCGACAGCGTTGAAGTACGAAACGTTGCCGCCACCACCACAAACAAGTGGCAGGAAACTTCTATTAAAAATCAATTTCAGTTATTTGTTTAGATTATTTTATTTTTTAAGTATTACAGATGGTATTGATTACTTCCCAGAAATGTAATATTGGTAACAGTTGCTTTCACGGATGTATCCTCCCTTGGCCGAAAAGGAAACAAAACGAATGAAGCATGGTGTTTTGTTCCTACAAAGCACGTGCTGTTTATTGTTCTGTGGTAGCTATGAGGTATTTCAGTAGAAACAAAAATGTATTTTCCAACCCTGGAAGCAGCAGGGCGTCGTTAAGTTCCCTTAGGTCAGAATTACAGACATTCCACTGTAGATTGTCAACAAGATGAACTGTATACTTCTGGTATGTCACAAATTATCAAGTGTGCAAAGTCAGCCCTACCCGTGTGTGTCCTCCCATTATTACACAATATTCTGTTTCTCTCACAATGTCGTAGAATCGGACATTGTTACTTGCACAGTGTAATAAGCTAAACTGTTCTTTTTGGTTATAGAATCGCACACTACTACTTGCACACTGTAGTAAATCGAATTGTCGTATGTTGATAATACCAGTTTTCCAATATAAGGTGTCACAACAATGCGAGTTCCACCTATTCCCACCTTCCTGTGGTTCAGTAGTGTTTGTTGCTAAGCGTAAACCTACACAATGAGTTAAAATTTACGTTATCCGCCATGGATTTCGAAATCAGATTTTGTGTTATAAGTTGTTAAACTTGCCGGGAAGGACTCAGCGGTGGTCTTGAAAGCTTGTAACGCTAAATTTCGGGATTCAACTCTTGTTGTGGGCACAGTATGTCCAGCCCATTGTGTTTTAACAAAGTTTTACTAAATAATTTTGAACATTAATTAGTAAGGAAAGTTTCTTTTAAACAGCTTTGTTCTTGACTGTATGAGCTTTTATTTACCAAAGTTTTATTCTACCCTAATATGTAACCAATATTTATCATGAATGTTTAGTATGTTATTCAGTTGATGTCTCAAACCTTTCGTGTTCTGAAATCTGAAGAGTAGAAACCCGAGATATTTGATCTAAAAGGGATTTTAAAATGTTGTTTGGGCGGTTTCTTTTATAATTCATACATGAAAGAAATTGCACTTTGTGTAAACGCCGTAAGAGGGGGGTGGAGAGAACAAGAAGGAAAGTTATATCATGAAGAAAGGATAAAGAAAACGTTGTGACGTAGTTGGGTGACAGTTCTGGCTACTGTCAGGATTGTTCGTTGATCTCTTTAAGTGTTCTATAAAGAGTGTAGACTTTCAAAAGACACCAGCACTTGGGTGACGTCACGCTTGAGTGATTGACATCACGTGTTAACTCTGAGCCAGTAACAGTACAAGTAAAAGCCTAGGAATGGGACCTCCATCTGACAGTTCTGGAGAAGTAGACCAGCTTGCTGATTCGTCATTCTTCTAATCGCGGTAAAGTCAGATAAAAGTAAATAAATGTAGATAATCGGATAAAACAGCCAACGTTAAAATTAGACTAAAATAAATAATGTTGTTATTAATTCTTACCTTTATAAATGTGGTCAGTGAGTGATTTAAATAAAACTAGACAGAATTACTGTTCACACCATAACGGTTGTTTTTCACTAACACACTGAAGCCTGGCCTGTAACGTTTAAGGCCTTCGAAAAAAGGCGTAAGACGAAACGTCTCGTAGATTTTAAAAAGCAAAACAAAAAAACGTTTATCTGAAATAGCTTTCTGTCGTCATTGGCAATGTTTTCTATCATTGAGTCAACACGGAGAATCTTAAAGAGTTGAAAACAACAATTTTTCTACACGTTTTTAAGGTTATTTATGGCATTTTGACAACGTTCTAAGTGTCCTAAGTTTATGTTCTAAGTGTCCTATAAGTTTAGGTAAACAAACTGCAAAACAGCTGGAAATGGAATACAAAAGGAATGGCGAAAATCGCCCGACTCACTACAGTTATATCACATGTAAAACATAGTATTGTGTCCTGCGGACAAACCAACCTGCAGGATACACTGTGTGTTATTAACAGAAGTTGTAGTTTAGCGATTTTCTACTTTCTGTAGCTCAGGCTGTTGTAATCGAAACTATCTCCTACCTTCGGTGGATGAGCTTTACTGGACCGTCACTTCACTTACAAAACTTCAAGGCAATCCATTAAGAAATACGCGAGATATAAAATCTCAAATTTTGATATAATTTATTTTTTTGTTCATCATACCAAAAATTTGGAAACTTTATTTGATAGAAAAACAAACTTTTAACTTTTATGGATTCTTCTCAAGTTTGATGCAATGCTATATATTTACAATCTACAGTCAAGTGTCAGATTTGGTCTAACGTAAACCACGTGTGCAAAGTTATTAAACAAACATCGATCAATTTCGACAAATATTTTTTGCCCGCATCTATACAGAAAAAGTCACTTGAGCTGTCGGTATAGAAATGTTTACTATAGCTTCACTAAAAACAAAATTGAACAGCTTCTAGTATATTTTTAATTTATGTTACATACTGGTGATTTACAGTAGCAAAACTATAGGATGAAAACAACTTGCTGTACCGGATAGGCCAAGCAAATAAGATCAGTAGTTTCAAGCTCAAGTGTTCAAAGAATCATACGAATGAATAGTTATTAGTCATCATTATTCTAACTTTTAAGCAAAACGTTTTAAATTTTATAAAATTCTTCCATTTAAAGAGCGTTTAGCGTCACATGGTATTAGTGTAAGTAGTGATGTTTGATACAGCTGTAAGGAGTGCATTCGGCTAATGACAAGAAACTGTTAATATATTTACTGTGGCGTTAAAAGAAAGCTTTTAACACTTATAGGTCTGTTCCGAATAATAGGGTTGCGATCCTAGAGCTAATGTTGGTAACTATCGAGTGTCACTTTCTCACTTGCTGTAGTTTTGTTGATGGGTGTTGACAAACAGTAATGACACCTGTATCTCGGGACGGCTGGTATGGGTAGTACAACACTTACTAATAAAGCAGAGAACAACGTTTCGACCTTCGGGTTAACCCGAAGATGACCTGAGAAGGTCGAAACATTGTTCTCTGCTTTATCAGTAAAAGTTTTAACACCCATACCAGCCGTCCTGAGATACATTTTTACACTACTTTATTTTTCACATAACAAGCCCTTTTCGTACACATTGAGTTCCATTTTGCTTAATGTTTTGTCTTTTTACCGTTATCCCCCACACCATACCTAATTCACTGTGTCCGACCAGGTGGTTAGAGCGCTTCTCTAGCAATATGAGGATCGCGGGTTCCAATCACCCGTTATAATGTGATTGTTCGTTCGTAAATGAGTAGTCCAAGAGTTGGCGGCGGGTTGTGGTGACTACCTGCCTCCTCTCGCTAAAGTAGAAACGGTTAGCGCAGATAGTCTTCGTGTAGGCGAAGTATTTAAAAGAAACCTAATGTACCGAATCATCGGGTATTTTTTTCCCAGCATCCTTCATAAACTGTTGTTTCACTGTTTTAGATTCTGTTCTGTTGCACTTCAGGTTCACTTCTTAATGTGGGGGGTGCAGGGTTCAGGACAGGAAGTTCCTAATAATGAGATGACACACATACTGTAAGTACAGGGAATGTATCAAGTCATTTGTCTACAATGTAGATGTTACGTCACGTGCTGTGACTGTCATATGAAAAACGTGTTGTTGTTTTTTAACATCCTGAAAGCTCGTGATCATAAGTGTTCCTTCCGGTCATAATTAGAGTCAAGATTCCGGTTATTTATCAGGTCATACGTTGCATGACATTTAATTAATCAGGTATTTAAACTCAATCCAACGACGAAGACTAATTGATATTTGTTTTTACAATAAAAATTGAACTGTTCTAAACTTGTATTATGAGAAATAATATGAATAATTACTGACTTTGTTTTTTTTTCTTTCACAACCCAAGTCTACCAAATAATTATTTATCCTAATTCTTAACTATTTTGATCAGTTTCTTTAACTGGTTAAACCTTATTTAACACTGTTTTCAAAGGTGGTAGAAAATAAGCCATTTTTACTATTTTTAGATACACTCCAGTAGTCAGCTGTGACAAAAGTATGCTATTAATATATAAGGAGAGAAAACAGAAAGAGGCTCTCATCTGTGTTGTTGCTATGCGTTTACAGCGCCCTCACGAATATTTACAGATTATTCATCTAATAGTACGTATTAACCATCAAACAATAGCCAAACGTAAATCGTTTGGGTTCATAGGTTCTTCCACCGGTAACCATAACGAACTTTTAGCTTAGATTTATGAAGTAATTTTTGTCAAGCTGTTTGAATACCAGTCCTGTAGGGTTAATTTAAAGATTCTGTTATTTTGTTAGTTTTTATTTTTCTTTATAAAACGACACCAATAAACACTAACATGCATCGCTTAGTTTAAAATTCTGTCATGGATTATCCTTTACTTGTACATTAATTAGTACCATTTATTACAAGACACATTTCTTATTAGTCTAAAAGATCCCCGAACTGCTCTTGAAACAAAGAAACAAAGTGATACGGATTTGAAGCTATTGATGGATCAGCGTGGATAAACTACATACACAAATAAATATGTCGTATTCTTCTGTTGTTATTGTACATAATGGTAGTTTATCACTATACGTAAATACATTCTTCAAATATACCTGCTCAATCTGTCTTGTTATCATATTTCTCAGGAATTCTTTAATATTTTCTGTTTATAATTACTGCTTTTGCAAAAATATTTAACGTATGATCTGAAACAAAGAAGGCAGTTACGTCAATATGAGCTTTAGTACAGATGTTTGGCCATAGGTGGCAGGAGTGCATCGTCAAAAATTGCTTTCTGGCCACTAGTGCCGAGTGACAACTTCTAATCTGTCGTGTGAAACGTTAACTTCCAAGAAACATTTCTGTTTGTCTTTCTTGATTATTGCTAAAGATTGGGTCAAAGCAAGTGTGTGTGTGTGTGTGTGTGAAACTAAAATAACAAAACTAGAGGTCGCATTTATTTGCAGCTTCAATTGAATAAAACTATGGAAACTATTATATTAAAACTTTAGACTCGTGATAACAACACTGAAAAGAAACCCCTTATAAACAAAAAACAACAAACTAATGTTGTGTCCAAGAAAAATTGATTTAAGTTTTATAATCTGTTCTTTTCTTTAAACGTGATAAATGACGTAACTTCAGATAACAACGTGATTTAATCGAACATGCTTGTTTTCCAATGAGGTCAGTCGAAGCTTAATGATTAGTGTGTCCAGACGGTGGTTCAGGATTTGCGATCAGTTACCCCGAAAGCACGCTTCACAGTTTTTGGGCCCCGGGTGCGCTGCAACAGTAGCGACCAAACTGATAATGGCTTGCTGCTCTTCCTCATTAGGGGGCGGCTTTACACTCATTGTCCTGCTCGAAACTCCGAAACAAACTGGTTTTCCAAATGTAATATTACACAAAAACCACAATTCAGTGTTTTATATTATAATTAAAATAGTATGAAGTGAAAATGCCAACTGGGATTTAACTAAGAAACATTATAAAGTTACGTGTGTTTATTAATGCTCAGTTCGTTACTCGTGTCTAAATATATATTTTGTTTTATTGCATTGGTCCCTAATAGTCCGGATAAGCGCCACTAGATGTCACAACCTTTGATCTATGTTGTGGAAACTTTTTTCGTATGCTTAGTCTTAGTTCGTGTGTATTTTATTTGTCTTGTTTTAACCTACTTTCTTAACAATATTAAAATATATTAAAGATTTTTGAAGCTTCATGGGTTTAAAGTTTAATTATTTTTCCTTTCACTTAAAGGCCGTGAATACAAACCGACATTACGTTAAACATTTCTCTACGTTCTATCTGTATTCGTTCATGCCTACTAAACATCATTATTCATTTCTGATTTCATATTTTCAAACGTGGAGTACAATTCTTCATTAAATTATTTACAAATAATAAAATATATTTTGATTAATTAAAGGACTGTGTTGATAGGGTATTAATAAGTCGAAATTATTCCTGTCACATATTTTATGAACCTTTCTTTCAAAAGAGTGATCCTTCTTGTATTATTGTACCATTCGTTTTAACTTACAAGGTGTTTAAAAAATTTTTAATACAAGTTTGTTTCTTTTGAATTTCGCGCAATGCTGCGCGAGAGCTGTCTGCGCAAGCCGTCCCTAATTGTTTGTATTGCGAATCCGAACTACTTGTTGCAAAACCGCGCCACTGACTTTGAGGTTAGGGTGCGTTATAAGAGTGAAGATGAAATTACACTATTCTATAAAAGAAGAGTAACCCGTGAATTGGCGGTGGGTGCTATTGATTAGTTGCCTCCCATCTAGTCTTAACGGTTCCAAATTAACTATGGTTAATTCGCGGACAGCAATTTGTGTACCAAAATTCTGAAACAAAAACATTGTTTTCGTGATTTAAGGATATTATGGTTTGAAACACACCTGCGAACGTTTTATTTTTCGATAAGTTTAGAAAGTACTGCTTACGTTTCTCATCACTGAGTAACTTGCTTTAAAATTTCTGAGAAATAGTCTGTAGAGTAAGTCGGGAAATTTATTTTTAAAGTTGTATAATCAACTTAAAAGAAAGTACAATAGTTTCATCAAGTCGATATTTTTATTTAGGCTTAGCAGTTGACTTTGTCAGGGAGAGGAGAATTTGATCTGTTTTAATTCCGACGTGTTGTATTTTTGTTAACCTGTTTAGTGCCCTAGATGAGATAACTCGTCCAAGCCAATCTGTAACACAGTGCCACGGACGAGTTAATTCGTTCTCAATAATACTTAACTTCAACGCTAGATTTCAGCACCATACACGCCTTTGACCTACTTACAAATTGCTTCACTTTCGATCCAAAATGGCGTCACGAAAAAAGTTACAAAATGAAGAAGCATTAGAGTTGTATTGTAGCAGCTAAAATACTTGGCAGTCAACAGGTTAATGCTTAACCAAAGCGAGGAAGATGTTTAGCTACATCGCAGTTCGAATTTTGGAGTTTTTCGGTAGGCAGCCCGGCACGGTAACCAATAGTTGATGGTTAAACAAGCACTTATTCGAGGACATCGTAAAACCTGTATAATCATTTACCTGCTCTCTGCTCGTCGTGATGAATCGAATCTTGGATTTTAGCGTCATAAACTTACCGCTATGGCATATTCACAATGGAATGAAACATAATAGATCCACCTTTGTCTATCACAGAAATATAGACAAACGGTAAATCTGTCATTTTGTCTGCTACGTATCTCTCCAAGAGGTTTTCGTCTAGTTATTATCTAGACGTAACCACAATAGAGTGAAAATGCTATTTTCAGATGTAACACATTTGAAAACGCAATGTATGGACTGACATAGTGATATTCGATAACAGTTGTTAGGCCTGATGGTCCTTCTAATTACTACAGACACGCGTGTAATAAGGTCAGTATTCTCGGCCACAACAACGTTTTAATTTATATCATTTGTAGAAACCGTCCGAATACATTACCGTTCATTGCATCAAAGATTAATCCATTTTTTTGAATTCATAGCAGTGTAAGTCCTTTAATATCTTGTAACGACTAAAATAACTTCCTTTCTTAGCCTCGGTTTAAAATGTTTTTCTTTTTTTAACGATAACGTATATCTCCACAATATAGTAAAATATATTTTCCCCAAATTATATAATGTTTTGTGCCCTATATATTCAAGTTATTGTTGTTTAGTTTCTGGTATTATGTGATAATTAGCAGCACTCGACTTTGTTTTAGTGAAATTTAACTTGCATTTATATCACGTATACTTTATTAACCGTCTTATCTAACTAACATAAAACGTTCTATTTGATGACGTTAGAAACGTCGAACTTTGAGTTATAACATTTTAAATGCTGTTTTATTTTATCTGATAACTCTTCAAACTTGTACGGCGAGCACAAAATTAGAATGCACAGAAGATTATTATATTAATTAACTTATCGCTTTTATTTCACACATGAGAGCATGCGTTCGATAGATTAGCGATCTCGTACATCTAAACAAAAAGACATTCGAAACTTTTATTTTTGTTTTTCATCTTTTTCCCCATGTGCTTTCCTTTTCCGCTGTGGCGAGTTTGTTTACTTTATTAAAGACAATTTTTTTCATCCTAGTAGCTCGAGAGACCTTGGAGATAAAAGACACCACTAGAGGTAGTGTAGGACAAACTATATATATATATATATCACACACACACACACAGAGCGATTTATGTCCAGCCGACTCATACATATGTAAAACGTCTCGCCACCTTGGTACACCCACTTGCATGTCTGTCTGCTTCAGCACGTGAACAGGTGGACCCCTGTGCGTAGTGGTTGGAATGTGGTACAGTCACTAGAGCGACATGCCTGCTATTCACCGCGTGCCTTACAGGTGGTGCTAAGCCTCGTGTCTCGACTCGACCGCTAACTTGTTTTGTGGGACTCGATTGCTTAGGGTCTTAAAATCTCTAATAATATTGTTATACTAGTTAAGTTTTACTGTAATGTCTTAAAGCGTTAAAAATATGGTATCATAGTGAACCATGCCAGTTCTAGTAATAGACCATCTATTACTGTTATAGAAGAAAAATGGACAAGTTTGAATTTTGAACATATTTGCAACGACCCCGGAATATGATGTTCCAAAGTATTGAATTAATGAAATAACGAATTGATATGGAGCTTTTTCATTGTTCAGGTACAATAATGCCTCGATCTCTACATTCTAAGCTAATCGTATGGATTTTTCAAATTTGCTGATCCCATGATATTAGAAATAAGTGGTGTATTTTTATATCAATGTAGAGATATTGCGAATCGTTAATACGCGGTCTGCATACAATTTCTTTTTTGATGGGCTTTCAAGATGTGTGAAGTGATAAAATGACAGAAAAAGAAACTAGGGTTTTGCCTCAACCGAAGAAAAAGCCGTTCCTGCCTCCCAAACCGATTCAACATCATATCGAGGTGCGTAGAAGGTTTTGTCCAATAAATTTGGTAGCTAAACTGACTTTTATACAATATCCAGTACTTTACTGTTCCGGATTTTCAAAACGGTAAACATAAATTTTGAGTTTCTCAACTATTATACGTATACCGGTAATGTTTCTAGGCCTATCAAACGTAATGAAATACCTTTTTCTGACTCGATGTGTTTTATTGAATATATTCTCTCGCGTCTTTCACAGACTTCGAACGGTGGTTTGTAACACATACACGGATGTAATTGTTTGTCATGAAGATCCTCATTCACTTAACTGCTCTCTATATTTAGCTGTGACAGATTCTCAATGCTATTTTTAGAATTATCTCGTTTTAAAAGTGTAATAGACTGGTATAATATATGTACTCTCGCGTGATTTTTTTTTCTTACGGTTAGGCTTAAAGACCTTTCACGTCACGCCATCTGAGGGGTTTTTACATGTACGAAATACATTACGCATCAACGAGTTTTATTATCTATACAGCTCGGAACATTAACATTCAGATATTT
This sequence comes from Tachypleus tridentatus, assembly GCF_004210375.1. Taxonomy (NCBI): domain Eukaryota; kingdom Metazoa; phylum Arthropoda; class Merostomata; order Xiphosura; family Limulidae; genus Tachypleus; species Tachypleus tridentatus. Next base: position 151,989,933 of record NC_134830.1, read on the forward strand.
TTATCTGTGAGTTAGGATTGTTGCTCGAAATATTAGCTTTAGGTATTTTTCTGATAATTTACATATAACATGGAACTTTAGTGATAAATGTACATGGAAGACGATCTCTTCGTTCAGTAACTACCAGTCTCAACTTCTTACGATATAAATAAAATCGACAAAAATAACAACAAAGAGCTTTGTATTTCTAGGGTAGTGTCTCTCGGTATTCATTTGTTTTCCTATACCAATTATTCGTCTTAACTGTCATGCCTTAATCACAAACAATAAATCAGTTGTGCTCAGACATAATTTATTTATTTTAAAAAATATTTCTTTTTTAACGTCAGTCGCTGAACACCCCTCGCTTAAACAAAGCATCAATTGCAAACCTAAACCTGTTTTTTTCAAACCTAGAATGACACGAGTTTGAAAAAGAAGACATTCTTTATTAGGCCTAACGGTTCAATGTGTTAAGAATTCATTGTTAATGAATGTCGCTGGCATTTTTTAGCTATCCACAAAACTTTTTTGTTTCGAAAACCGTTCTTAGGTTTTGTCCTCAATTAGATTATCTCAAGTTTAGTACCTTTAAGCTGTAATAAACATGACTTGCATACAGTCTTTCAAAAGGCATTAATCGTTTTTAGTTTGCTTTTTTAAATGAGTCAGTACAAGTTTTAAAAAACCGCTATGAAATCAAAGTTCGAAATATTTTTTGCACTAAAACAGTATTTGAAATCTGTTCTACCGGAGTCTAATGTTTACTTTTTAAGAACTCAGTATTTTGAAAACAAACAAACAAAACAGTCTGCTTTAGACTGCTGTTGGGACGGTTGTGGCCTAGTGTGCCGGATTACGAATCTGGGTGTATGATTTGTGCACCGATTTTGTAAGTTTGCGCTCCGCACTTTGGGGTGTCTATGTTCAGGTGGCTATGGAACTCGACGTGCAGTCTGTGGATTGCTAGTTCGAATCCCCGCCCCATCAAACATGCTCATCTTTTCAGTCGTGGAGACACAAATTGGATGGTCAAACTCGCTATTCTTCGAGAAGAGTAGTTCAAAAGTTGACAGTGGATGGTGATGACGAACTACTTTCTCTCTACTTTTCTTGCTATTTTAAAGACTGTTAGCACAGAAAGCCCTCGTGTAACTTTGAGCGAAATCTAAACCAAACCGCACCTTGGATTCGTGGTTGTATTATTAAAAACAAAAAAGTAACCATGAGATCCTATTATTCCGTTAGGGTAGCCTAAGAATTAGTAATGAATGCTATTTACCAGGTAGGACCCTTTAGTTTATTAGGTAAGGTTTTTCATAACCAACCAACGAATACCAAGTCTATAATTCCATTTTGGAATTATACAATTATATACAAGTTTCAGTTACGTTAAAAATACTAAAATGAAACAATTAAAATGTTGTTTGTTTTATTTATGAATAATACAGTTTGTCCACACACACACCTCCCCCCCAAAAAAAAAATTGAAAATTTACTGCTCAAAACAGTGAAAGGAGATTCGAATTTTTAAAAAATATATTTCAGCTACTGCATATCGATGACAGCTTCGAGTTGATCTGATATGCAAATGTACGCTTTTGAAGTCCATTATCACAAAATAACCATTTGGTGTCAGAGTTTACAGCCAAATAAACGACACTTAAACATTTACTCAGGCATGTTGCCATTTTGGACATTAATACAAGTCGTATATCGAAATGCCTTGATTAAAATGAGTGAATCAATGAACCGCTAAAATAATAATGGTATGTTCATCATCAATGCTCGAAACGACCACAAGCATCTTCCCAGAGTGTTCCATACATGAATTCAAACTCAGTGAGTGTACTGGTCAATCCATTCGGTCGATACCTTCTTTATACCCGTTTAGCAGGTGTGAGAGGTAAAGGGATGTTATAATCCATTAGAAGGGACTTCTAGTCTTAGCACACAGAAGTCATAACTAATCTCTGCCTAAACCGATGTCACAATATCCACGTCTTTTAATCCAAGATCTTGCAGTTGGATACGTTTTTTTGTCAGGCTGTGCAGTGAAGAATAATTTGTATGTTCTTGGCTTTACTGATGATATACAGACGTATAATTTAAGGAAAATAAGGAACGTGATGATCCTTCTAGATCGTCTCATCAAATGTACTAAACTCTAGAATAGAAAAGTAAAACGCCCTCACATTTCAAATATTTATTAATGTTTCCCTAAACATCTTTTCTAAATTAATTCCGTTCCAAAATCCAACCACTCTGTTTAATATTAATGAAACAGTCTTGGTTTTAAGACAGATCCTACCCTGCCAAAATTTGTCATCCGTTCTCGGCATCAAATACAAAAATTGTGTATTACCATTTAACGTCTTTGAATTGTAAAACATCAATGAGATTCCCTCTAACTCTCCCTTTCTCTTCCATCCCAGGTATCATCCTAGTAGTCTTCCTTTAAACCATTTCCAACAATTTAGATTTTTTAAGTAACCGAACATTAAACACAGTAATCCAAATGTGCCATAGCTAATGACCTATACAATATCATTATAATGTCTTTAGACTTGTGCTCAATATGCCCATAGATACAACCTCAAATCCTATTAACCTTACTTACTAGCAACAGCTCATTGTTTGGATGGCTTAAGAAACTAGTCAACTGGAAAACGAAGACGATTTTCTTCCATAAAACTGCTAATTCATAATTCAAATTGTGATACCTGCATGCAATACCTTGCATTTATTTTAATTAAAACCCCTCTGCCATTTAGTTGTTCAACTCGCTAGATGATGTAAATCATTTTGTAAATCAACAGCATCCTCTTCATAGCCAGCAACAGCCAAGATCTTAATGTTATCATCGAATCTAAATTTATTAACCATTCCTTCATCTTTGTAACTGATTTAAATGGCAAAATAGCAAAGGCCCTATGAAAGTAGTTCATCTGTAGAAATGAGGCTCACTAGCCGCTTCAACCCCATGTTTCCTGGAGGTTATCACGGTGGTCTATATCGTCCAGATGACTGGTCAACTTTCACCTGACAGGGTCCTCATCCTGCTAACCACATTTGAGGCTTCCAAAGATTCTACGACCACTTTTATGTATTTAATCAGCTTTTTCTGTCCCAAAAGTCATTTTACTTTGGGAACACTAGTGTATTTCAATATCAATCTGGGTGTTTTGTTTTTACACAATATCATTGTTCAAACTGTCAAGTGAGAACGACTTGAATTGAAATGCACATATCGGGTTACCTGATGGACACTAACATTAAGTTTTAATTGACATTATGTGATGATAATGGACGAGTTGCTCTGCTCATGGTTACACGAACATACGAAACTCAGCTGAAGTTTTTAGTTAGATTTATCCAATAATTTTAGTTTCATAAATATAACTGTGTTGATCCCTCTTTCTGGTAATTATGACAAATCCTTTGTTGAATTAGTTGGTAGTTTTATTTATCCGTTTAGTAGCTGTATTGTCATTTGGTTTTGTACGTGAGGAACGACAATGAATTGTTAGAAAGGGTTCAGAAGAGGGTTACTAGAATAGTGTTTAAGACTGAAGATAGGTTAAGATCTCCGATTCTTTTCTCTTGAAGAAAAACTAGTTAGAGGGTGTTTGATTGAGGTGTTTTAGATTGTAAAAGGAATTGATAGCCTGATGCATTTTTTTTTTTTTTTCATATTTAACAGTGAGAATAGTAGGAATAGGGGGACACAGGTGGGGAAAGCCTAGATGGACCAACAGTTCCCTTGTTGTCTCTAAACATTGTTATTCATCTTGTTGGGAAAATTATCGAGGAACTTTAACTTAACCCATTTTTTTAACCTAATTTTTCTTCAGCTCTACCCTTCGTATGAAACGCTTACGGCTGTATTCAATATACTTTAGTGGACATTTTGTACAACAGTATGTTGAAAGTTTATCAAAGTTTTTAAAAATGTGTGACTTAAAGTCGTGAAATAAACGTTTGTTTATGTATGGTAAGTACTGTCAAGTTTAGTCCCAGCTAAACTAAAGTTAAGAAGAGGGAATCCTGAATGGCTGCGGTACTTGAAATTCTTTCAGACTAAATTAGAGTAAATAAATTTAACTTTTTCCCAAATTTTTTGGTTATATTTTTGTGCGCCAGAAATACCTATTAAATTTTGGTTACTGCTCAGGATCTTCACCAGCTTATCCTCAAATTGAAATTGTTTTAGGCAGACTTAGAATAAATTTACCTAAGAGAACTGGATGCGGTCAAAGGCATCAATCGGACCTCCCGAGTCCGAAACTAATTAAATCTCGAATCGGTCAAGGGATGACGGAGCTGTGAGCTAAAAATTTGTACTCGAGACGACAAAAAAAACAACAAACAAACTTGGAGGTGTTGTATGAGCCTTTATGCCGCGGCTGAAAACGTAAACAAATTGTAGTGTTCATACTATTGAGTATAGGTCGAACTTAATAAAGGCGTAACTAATGCTAATTTAACGGCAAATGTTAGCAGGTCACTGCTGGTGTTTTTACAGTAACATCGGCTACGGTAACGTTTCTAGATTAGTCGGTACTTTCCCACATATTTGAAGATAAAAATCGTGTTTTTTATTTTATTTTAAAGCAGTGTGGGTGTGTGTTTTGTATATAGTGAACTTGGCAATTACAGCTTTTAACCCGTAGTTAAGATCGTAAAGACACCGGTGCAGGCCTATATTTACAACACCGGTTGTGCTGGGCCAGATATCGAGTTTCTATTTTAATTTGCGATGTTTTAAAATACATTATACATTTTCTTTCCAAAATGATCTTTACAACAAATTAATGTAATTAAAGAAAACTAGCTCCTAACGATAAAATAACTTTTTTTTGTATGTAGATCCATTTTCACTTTTTATGATATGAATTAACATGTATGTCGTGCTTTCCTCGGGTATCTGTAATTTGTCATTGATTCTTTTATTTTTTCTATGAATTGAAATATTTTGCATCTAGAATGTGGGTTAAATACTGTAATCTAGCAAAGCTATATTTCTACGAGTCAAGAAATATTATAATTATTGTTATTATATTTAAATTAAAATCTGGGTAACTCTGACGATGAACTCTTCGTAGGTGAAAATAATCGTTAAACTTGTCTCCCCAAATAAAGCGATCTTTTTAGGGTTAGTAGAACTTTTAACTTTTTACAATCTTTTAATGTGATTGTTCATATTTATATTAAGTACTTTATGTGGACTATCACCATATTATGTTACATTGTTTCATGCCCACGAGCTCTCGGCTCAGTTACCTAAGCCTTTTTTACAAGTGCGAGACGTTACTTATTTTAAGGTCAGTAGAACTTTCATTAATTTTCATCTTTCTCATTAGACAAAGCTACGTCGCGCAGTTGGTTAGATGTGTTTAGAAACATGCGCTTTATATGCAACCTGAAGCGTAACTTTGTAGTTGAGTTTACAGTGTAATAGTATCCAGTGTTGGAGGTTTGAATTCCCTTGTGAAATGTATAAGTTATTAATTAGTGTAAGGTATATACTGTGTTTAAAAAGTCCCTACTTTTGTTGGTAAACATGTTGGGAAAAGAAGTTCTTTATATATTGGCGATTTATTTGTTGTACTGTATGAAAGAGATTTTGTTGTTGTTTATATTTGACATAAAACAGTCTCCAACTGTATATTAAAACTGTAACACTACTTCTGTCTGATGTGTTACAGGTACTCCTAATACTCCAACAGAACTCTGTGCTGGACGGGGCGGCATGGTCAGACGGGTTAAGGCGTGCGACTCGTAATCTGAGGGTCGCGGGTTCGTATCCCCGTAGCGCCAAACATGCTCGCCCTTTCAGCCGTGGGGGCGTTATAATGTTACGGTCAGTCCCACTATTCGTTGGTAAAAAAGTAGCCCAGGTGTTGGCGGTGGGTGGTGATGACTAGCTGCCTTCCCTCTAGTCTTACACTACAAAATTAGGGACGGCTAGAGCAGAGAGCCTTCGTGTAGCTTTGCACGAAATTAAAAACAAACAAACAGACTGTGCTGGACGGGGGATCACTCGTAGATCTCCGACATATTTTTATAATAATTCAGCCGTTTGAAGTGCCGTTCCTGTCGCACACATTCCAGTGTATTATGAAGGTGACATATTGAACTTTGGAGTATAGGAATCCCAATAATGTCTCAAATTCTGTTTCAGGCGTGGCAAAAACAAAACAAAATAAGGGTACGCGAGGATATTGTGTCCTCTAACTTTAACCAGATCGAATTTCTTTTGCACCCATGTTTCTCCAATATTTGGGTGTTCGTAGCGTACAGTGGATAAATTTAAGTGTTTTTTTTTTTTCGTCACTGACGCCTCAAACAGCGATTGGTTTTTACCTAACCTGCATAACATTCATTCCCAAGGTGAGCAACTCCCCTGTTATTAGACGCCGAAACACTGTTCACACGAGTCACGAGGCGATCGTTTATTCATGGCCATTACTACTTAATAAATATATAACTATCAGTGAACCAACCAATGATATTCTTACCAGAAACAAGCGGCTGTGTTCTGCCTCCAAGTATCGAAACTCGATTTTTAGCGTTAAAGTTCTTAGAGTTGCCACGGTGGCATAAATAAAAGTACACAATAAAAACGTAAAATACAGTTTAGATTTATTCGGGTTCGTTGTAAAACAGTGAACCAAATTCACGGCCACCTGGTGGAAGAAAGAGAGGATTAAGAATCGCTTGTTTTACAGTTTTCAATTAAGTCTAATGATAAGAAACCATCAACAGCACGAATTTCTGAGAATAAACAACTACATATCGTCCTGTTTCAGTTGTTAACTCGCAACATGTGGTTGGGAAAAAAAAGTAGATAAAACAAATCATCCAAAGATTTTAACGAAATTAACTTCTCTGAACAAAATTTCGCACATTTTACTAACTCTTCCACACTTATTAATAAGTTTTATAATGTTTTTCCTATTACGTTTCATTCTTCTTGAGAAATTGGTAAACATAGTTATAATCAGAGTAGAAATGTTCATTCAGCTTTCAGGGAAGTGGCAGGATTTTCACTTTCCATTTTACTTATTATCGAGTTGATTTGGATAACATTTGTCCACACAAATCCGTATAGCCCGGTTTTTTTTCTTCGTAAGTTTTTAAGGTATATCGAAAGTATAAGGTTGTGAAGGTAAATTTTTAAATTCAGTTTCATTGGTAGCCACCTGTATTCTCAGCGGTAAGCTTGAGACTTTCGACCTCACAATTAAGAGGTTCGATTCGTGTATGCAGAGTGGAGATAAACCATTGGACTGCTTTGTGCTTAACAAATATTCCACCATCGAAATTTTAACAGTACATTTTATAATGTTTTAAATGTCAAAACTATGATGTTACAAGCTGACAAGTAAAAGATACGATTACGTTCACATACTCGCAACACGTTTTCTGGCTTTTATGTTGTATGTAAAGGAAAATGGAATTAGTTGGAGACCTTTAATGGACTTTACCTTTCTGTTGAAAGAACGGATGGCGTTTCGACTTCGTTTCTTTCACCAGTTTACTGTATTATTAAAGCTCTTAATACACTTGGTACGTAATGTAAGTAAACTTTATTATCATATTCTAAGTACAATTCGGAACGATATCAAAATGCCTGCCGGACGGAGAACATAAGGTTATAAAAGGAGGACATGCCTTCTGCAAAAGTTTTAAAAAGAGGACATGCCTTCTTTTCATGAGCCATGTGGCCACCCTAAGATATCTAATAGTCCTTCAACGAGAAACAAACCTCATAAATATTTTTCAAGCAAATAAACAATTTTAACAATACTTTGATAGATAATAGCCTCTTCCATTAACACTCCTACGAAAAGTGGCAATTTGATTTGCCATTTCATTTAAATACAAAATTATTAGCCTAATATTAATAACCTTTCAAGTTGCTCTGGGGTCTATTAGGCCCCACTTTTCGTAGGAGTGTTAAATACCGCGGAGAAAAAAAGATGGCGCTGTTTAATGAGGTAAGTGGGATGGGCTTGAAATTCATTGTGACATCGGATGACGATGTTCAGACACTATTTAACCCGTTACCTTGGGTAATGTTCGAACAACAATGTTCAACGGTTAAATAATCTCTTCAAAAGTAATTTCATTTATTACAAAAATACTTTGTAAAGAAGAACCATCTGTACGACCGCTAAAATAATTTAAAAAAAAATCAAAGTGAACAAATGGTCACCTAGATACTCAGGGGTTTTGTTTTTGAATTTCGCGCAAAGCTACACGAGGGCTATCTGCGTTAGCCGTCCTTAACTTAGCACTCACTGTAAGACTAGAAGGAAGGCAATTAATCATTACCACTCACCGCCAACTCTTGGGCTACTCTTTTATCAACGTAAAATGGGATTGGCCGTAACATAACGCTCCCACGGCTGAAAGGGCGAGCATGTTTGGTGTGACAGGGATTCGAACTCGTAATCCTTGGATTACGAGTCGAGTGCCTTAACCACCTGGCCATGCCGGGCCTAAATTCATAGTTGTATTTTCTTAAGTGAAGATTTGATGTCAAATTTAATAAGTCGCTTCATATGCAGCCAAAGGTGAATTCAAATAATTGAATAAAATTGATAGTGTAGGACTCAATTTATGTGCTTGTCCAGGAATTAAGTTTAATAGGCAATTCGACAGGATCAAACCTTTGTGCGTTACTTGGTCAACCTAGCAAGTAAAATAGGTCATTCATAGACATTCATTTCTCGTCTAGACTTGATTTGAAAACCCTTTAAAGTTTGTTTTTATGTAACATAAAAAAAACCATTCATTTTAGTTTTGCCATTTTTACATGTAGAGGGAGTTTAACCTTATCCATGTTTGACATCCGGGGATTATCTCATTCCTCTCTTTCCTGCCTTCTGGCCGAATAACATGATTTTTACAGCATCGTGACTTTATTTACCAGTTTGAATCTGATAAACGTTTCGTTTTCTCCTCACAATGGTTATAATAACGTTTCATTTTTATTAATAGTTACTTTAAAATAACGTCTTCTCTCGTTAGGCGCTTGTCTTGTACTATAAGTTTGAATATCTTTTTTTTTTTTGTATTTACTAATTTCATGTCTGACCCAAGTTTGACCTCTCATGTCTTGTACTTCAGGCATATTTTGTTTTGCATAAGTAGGAGTTTGGGTGATTTTAGCACTTGGGAAATTACAAACACGATAAAACAACGTATTAAGGTCCAGGCCATGAGATCCTTAAGGTTGTTGGCCAATAGCGAGTTGTAATTAAAGTAGACTTGAGTCTATTTCACGCCTTTCAGCACAGGATTGTTTAACCCTACCAAGGACAGTATTTCTGTAAGCTTCTAGAAGGAACTAAGTTTATTTTAACAAACCATGTGTACATGTTATGTAATATGCATAATAAAAGCTTAAGTATCTGACTTAATTTATATTTGTCGGTTCAGAAACAAAGAAATTTATATAATAACACGTAAATATGGACATAGCTGATGTCGGTTTAGAAAGATGCTGGATGTTTAAAACGATATCCCAGCGCACGTGATATGACTTTAGAAAAATCATGGATGTAATTTGACGTAGTAAACGTTACCCGGGTTTGTATATCAGAACGGCTAGTATCGGTATTTTTATTGATGAGGAGAGAACAACGTTTCGACCTTCCTAGGTCATCTTCAGTGGGTTTTCTCGTCATCAAGAGTTACCTGGATTTGTTTGCACCTTTAGAAAGATTCTTAACGTGTCGAACGTTACCCGGGTTTGTTTGTGGCTTTAAAAACATCATGGATGTGTCAAACGTCATCATAGTTTGATTATACATCAGGAAGCCTTTCTGTATATAGTACTGTGCAGATTGAAAATGCACTGCTGGCCAAAATCTTAAGGCCAATGAACATAAAGAAAAAATATGCCTTTTTGCGTTGTTAGACTCAACCACTTGTGTGAGTAGAGCTTCGAAAGATGCAAATAAGAAAAGAGGGGGAAAAAATTAGCATTTAATCGGAAAATGTGAACACTATGAAATTAAACTTTTGACCAGCTGGTATTTAGGCTAAGACCATACCAAAAACAAGTCCTAAACAGGGTAGGAAATGCCCAACAAAAAGTATCAGTAGTGAGTTGCACGGCCATCATTGCGAATAACTTCAAACATTCAGTGTTATTCCAAGTGGTGAAGATGGCTTCACGAAGATCATACACTGTTTGGAATTGACGTCCATTTCTATAGACTTCCCTTGCCATCCACCCCCAAACATTTTCAATGGGGTTCAGTTCTGGCGAACACGCTGGATGGTCCAAAAGAATCGCGTCATTCGCCATGAAAAGTCCTTTGTCCTGCGGGCATTGTGGATTTCAGCGTTGTCCTGCTGAAAGATCCAGTCATTTCGGCACAAGCGAGGGCCTTCAGTCAATATGGATGCTCTCTCCAACATGTCAATTGTAGCCAACTGCTGTTTGATGCCACTGTCTAACCTGAAGCTCCATTGTTCCATGGAAGGAGAAAGCACCCCAGATCATGATGGAACCTTCTCCACTGTGTCGTGTCGAAAATGTCTTCGGTGGGATATCCTTATCGTGCTAGTGACGTTGGAAGCCATCTGGACCAGCCAGATTAAACTTTTTCTCATTAGAAAACAAAACTTTCTTCCACTTTTCTACGTCTCATGTTTGCTTCCCAGCAAAATTTAACCGAGTTGTTTCATGGTGTGGAAGGAGGCGTGGCCTTTTGAAGATGTTTACGGTTTTTAAAGCCTTTCTTTTATTGTTCTTGAGCTGCATTCTGCGTCCGTAAGGGCCTTAATCTGGTCCGACGATCGGCTCGTGTCTTGCCGGACAACCCGTCAAATCCTCCTGCTCAACGCCGGCGAAATTTTCTTGAGCCGACCACTTGAAATTCTCGTTCTATATCCCTCAGGGTCTTTTAAGAAATTTGTAACAGCAGTTTTACTACGCCCAATCTTACCAGCTATGGCGCGTTGAGAGAGACCTTGCTTTTGCTGCTCGACAATTCTGCCACGTTCAAACTCTGTCAACTTTTTAGCCTTTGCTATGTTTTTACCCAGTGTAACAGAGAAGGTGTCAGTGGGAGATGTTGACAACGCTGATGCTTGAACACAAGTGACGAAATTTCGTTACGTGTTTACTGATTAACGCTTCGTTCCAGTATGGTCTCAAACTTTTGACCTGCTAGTATTTCGGCTAATTTCATAGTGTTCACATTTTCCCTATTAAATGCTAAAAACGTTTATTTTTATTTTACCTTTTCTTATTTTCATCTTTCGAAGGTCTACTTAAATAAGTGGTTGAGTCTAACAACGCAAAATGCATATTTTTTCTTTGTTCAGTGGCCTTAAGATTTTGGCCAGCAGTGTAACTTTAAAATACATGCTAGGTTTCCTTGAAATAATATTGTAATTTCTTTCAAAAAAAGACAACACATTTTCATCGAATATTCAAACATCTTAGTCTTTCCACATAAATAATCGCTTTAGCTTATTTTAGTCGCATGGATAGTGGCAATGTCCGTTCCAATGATTCCAAGTATACTTGTTAAAGGAATATATCCAAAGCGCCCCCTCAGAATTCTCCGGTTTGTTGAATTGGAGCGTTAATCTAAAAATAAATCTCATGGAAAGATAACGAAGACTAGTGTTCTGAAGTTCAGTACAAGTCGCATCAAACAAACAAAAAATTAAATTTCTTAAAATTAAGATTTATTTCGTTATTTGTCACAAACAAACTCACTTGAAGGAAAAATGTATTCTCATGACGGCTGGTATTGGTATCAAAACTTTAATTAAAATAACGTACAGCAACAACGTTTCGATTTTCTTAGGTCCACTTCCGGTTAACAAAGTTTTTTTTGTCAATTGCCCGTTAAGCTGAAGATGGCTTAAAAAGGTCAAAATATTTGTTTTCTTTACGTTGTATAATACCCGTACTAGCTGTCTTGAGAATACAGAATACAACTGTTTTTTCATTTATCCTTTTCATTGAACTTTTATGTTTTTTGACTCTCGTTTTACTACGCGTTGGGAAATAGTGCTTGCGATGTGTAGGGATTCAGTGTTGTATAAGAAATTGAGAGCGTTTGTTTCTGTTTGGAACGTTGACTTGTACTTGATTCGCAGTTGGTTAATAAATATGCCGGGTTTATGTTTGGTTTTATTTACTTGTTTTATGAACCTCAGAATTTTTTATTAATATTATTAGGAACTAATAATTCTGTGGAATCAATACTGTTGTTATGTTTTGTCTTGATTTTGTGTGGTTCAAGGTTCGCCACTTGTGACCGACTACACAGTTTTGTAAATTGTAACTTCAAGGTCAGTCACTAGCTGTGACCCTACAAGCGATGTCTTAAAGTATTTGATAGACTATGTGTGAAGAAATATTTCAAGGTCTGGTAGGTTGCGCGAGTTTAAGTTCAAGGTCGGTCAGTCAATAATTGTGACCACACGGACGATATCTTGTAAATTATCTGACAGAATGTACTTCGAAGTCAGTTACCGGTTTAATCACCCTACCCAATGTATCTTTTCTGAAACTGAAACAATATTTTGTCTGACATTGTCTGTGAGGTCAAAATTAGTGACTGACCTTCAAAGTGTAGTTCATCTTTCCAGTGTATTTTCGTTAGTTCGTGATATTTGTTCTTCCATCTTTCTAACTTTTATTAACTTGTTTTGTACGTTACAGCTGCATTTGCCAACTGGTATGAGTTGTTCTGGAAAATTGTTGTGACAGTGAAGCCTTTTTTTTCTTTTCTTTAAAACTCAGCCACAAAAGAAAACCTGTTAAGTAAACTGACGGTAGATGTCGCACGTGTATCCGTAATTTTTTTTTTTCAATTTAACTTCAGGATGTGCATGACGTCACGTAGTAACATTTTATTCTAACAAAAACAAACGAACTTCGGTTTCAACCCCCTTACTTAAACCTAATTACTTGTTTATTTTTTTGGTGTTCTGGCTAGCTCCGAGTCGTCTGTAACGAAAGATCCGATAAACCCTCATTAGTTTGATAGTAAGGTGCGAACAGAATTCGCTGAATCATTAGTTTAATTACCAAAATTAGTTATTTATCCACCCAAGAAATTAATAAAATCTGTGTTTAGGTTCTCTGTACAAGTTTGTTTTTAAAGATTTATTAAGTACATTTGTGTCACATGTGTTTATTTTTTGTAATTTAAATAACAGTACATTGTAATAACTGCATGTGATATTAAAAGATAGGTTTGTTTTGAATTTCGCACAAAGCTACACGAGGGCTATCTGTGTTAGACATCCCTAATTTAGCAGTGTAAGACCAGAGGGAAGGCAGCTAGTCATCACCACCCACCGCCAACTCTTGGGCTACTCTTTTACCAACGAATAGTGGGATTGATCGGGTGTGTGCGTATATTGAGAACACGAGATTTTGTGTTATCCTTTATAAGTAAAGGTTTGTAATGTATTTTTATGTTATCCTGTTTTTTAAAGTTAATATTTGTTTCGTTGTAGTATGTGGGAAGTTTCTTAGTGGCCGGAAGTGACCAAGCATCACGTGCCGAGTTTGTACGGATTCAACTCGAGAACTTGCGGGTGAGTAACATAACACGGGCGAGTTTTTATTATAATCATTATTATAACTAACATACCGTATTGCCCAGGGGGCGTTTTTGCAAAAGGCGGAGGCGATAAATATATATATACACACGTGATTTGTTGATTTTTCATGCTAACAACTGTATGTTCCTTTGTTGTTGTTTTTTTGTTTAAGATTGTAATTAAGGTAATAATGTCGATTATATGTTGGGTTACTATTGCTGTAAACATTACAGTAATAAGGTGAATTACAGCAGAGAGTTATACGCTGTATTACTATTATTATCACACAGGGTAAGTTAGCGTCTGAGGGTGGAACAATAATCCGACAGGGGTCGGGCACTACGACACGTGTTTTTATGTGATTTAAATTGTGTTACACAAGAAACCTGAACCATTGTGTCACAAAGCTCATTTTATGTTTTAAAGTATCGCTTTCGGTTATGTTTGCTTCTACAGGGGGGTTAAACGTAATTCACTGTTTCATAAGAACACCTACATTCCATCTTTCTTGTGGGAACGTGTTTTCACGCACACGCACACTGTTAAAAGTATGGATGGAAAGTGTACTTCTTGAAAATGTCTGGTATTATCTGACTTGTCACGTGGTTTTGTGAGATAGTGTTTGGGGTTACAATATTATAAAAGTACTTTCGAAAATTAGTACCTCGAGCACCGGTTTCTTTTATTTGTTAAAATAAAAAAGGTTTCTACCAGCAACCACGTTTCCAAAAGTTTTATTTCCAGTTATGATAATTTTATAAATCCCCCAAAACATGCGTGATTATTGAAAGATAGTTTCAACACAACCTAGGTAGGTGGCGCTGGCAATCTGCGCTGCTAGCCATGCCTAATTTAGCAGTGTGACTACAAGGAAAGCAGCTAGTCGTTACCATCCACTGCCAACTCTTGGGCTACTCTTTTACCAACAAATAGTGCGGTTAATCGTACCATTATAACGCCCCCACGGCTGAAAGGGCGGGTATGTTCAGTATGACGGGAGTTCCAACCTGCGACCCTCACATTACGAGTCGAGTGCCCTCTACCCGAACACAACCTTCGATTAACAAAACATTCTTCGAGCGCCGTGATTTTCCTCACTTTCGCGAAAACCAGCTGATAAAATACAGTCAGCACTACCCCAGAACTGAATATTCGACAAGTGTAAGGTACAATTATGAATACAAACTAATCATCTTTATTCAAAATCTAATTTATTGTCATGAAATAAACGTATCCCAGAGAGTCATTCACACGATATATTCTCAGTCGTCTACATGTATAATTTTTCACTTAGCAACTATGGAGAATGGTATTGGAATATGTATATGAAAATTAAACATGGAATTATAACACTGTGTATAGCAGCAGGCCAGGTGTGACTTAGTAGTTCGTATACTGGGCTGCTGATTGGAATGTTCTTCTCGCCAAGATGCTGAGCTAAAGACGCTATGCACCTTGTATTCGTTCAAGTTAAAAAATACCTCAATGCAATGAAATGATACAATGATGCCTGATAGGTTGGAGCCTGCGTTGCCAAGTAGAGGGCGCTAGACTCGTAATCTGTGAGATGCGGGTTCAAATCTCCGTCCCACCAAACAAGCTCGCACTTTCAGCCGTTGGGACGTTATAATGTTACTGTCGACCTCGCTTTTCATTAAGAGTAACCCAACAGTTGGCGGCGGGTTGTTATGACATGACTAACTGCCTTCCCTGTAGTCTTTTTCCAGCTAAAATTGAGACGGCTAGCGCCCACAACCAACGTATAGTTTTGCGCCAAATTGAAAGTAAACCAAAATAAAGTGATAGGTTATACACTTGTAGTGTAGGTGAAGAAATGTAACGTCTTGCATTTTCGTACTGATTACATATCTACCAATCTCGTACCATGTGCGACCATACCTCAGTCGGTTTAGTTCAGTTTAAAAATCATCTCTCAATACTTGTAACATTTTCAAACAGTAACTTTAGGAGGGAAGTGTTTTTGGCTATTTCAAGGCCACACAGTAGATTACAGGCTGTTTCCCGCGAGCATCGAAACATGAATTTTACCGTTACAGGCCAACATCACTTGGATAAAATGGTGGTTAGTATGTTAAATTATACAAATCGTAAACGTTTCACATATTAGCAGGATGCTTGTTGCTTCCAGCATGTCTTAACGTTATCTCGAAATTCATAAATAAGAAATCAGATACGTAAGTAGTAGTTGCGTTGGACAAAACACTTAATGTTGGAGAAACTAACAATTGTATAATGTTGTCAACACTTGTAAGTTTTCGCACATTCAAAAGGTTAAAGTCAAGGACGGCTACAACTCGACTCTAAAGGTGTATGACCTGACCAGTCAGGTAATTCCATTTGGCCAGCACGCGCGGGTATTTGAAAACAATGAGGATCAGTTTCACGAGAGTCACTTCGCAGTATTTTATTATGAAATATTACACGCGGCTGTCACGTGCTTCTAAAACAACGCCCTCTGAGTTGTTCTTTTAGTGCAGTATAACCTTTAATTATCTTTTCTTCTAATTGTCTCGGGTATCTCTCTACTTTTCATTATATTCTTCCATATATTATTTATTCACACGTAAGACTAGGCTTAATACAGTGTATACATGTTCATCCCACACGTAAAAATAGAGCGAAATTAAGAAAACATGGAATTCTGGAAGCTGTGAATTTAGATGTATACTTGGTATATGTATACAACCATTGCTGTTAATTTACTCTGCGTAACGATATGAGAAAACAAAACACAAAACTTAACATCTGTGCACATTCATGCTCTGGTCACACTGATATAATAAAACGACGCGCGCATGAACTCCTTTCAGTGAAACCCAAGAACATGCCGCCTGAGTTGACCATTCATCATCGTGGGGAGTCCTGCAGTTGAACCTCTCGAGCCTCTTGTTCTGACTGGGTTAGGAGTTGGAGAACATGTTATTCTTTGTTTAGAAGAAAGTGTGGACGTGTTGTTATTGGCTATTTTATTTTTTATCCTATCCGCGCATGCGTTGTATGTATCGTATTTAGTGACTGCTACTATTATGTTGCTGGATAAGAGGTCGTAAGTGACGGGAAATATTTCTTTGTTTCATGTGTTTAAGTTTCGCTTGAAGCTACAAGAGGACTCTGTTTCATGGGTTTCGTATTCATTTTGATACATTTTATTTCTTTGTTCTTTAAGAGCAAAGCCGTATTCGATTACCTGTTGTGTCCACCGCGAGGTATCGAACACCAGATTTTAGCTTATTTTATAGCATGTTATAAGATGAATAATTTAGTAACACTAACGTTAATTTGGTTCGTTCTTGTGTTTTTATTGTGAAGCCCGTTAACGTTAAGTTTTCAGATCGTATGTAACTGTAGGTTCACTCTCATTAGTAAAATACAATTAAAAGCAAATTAATTTTTTTTACAGAAGGTTTTAGTATACTCTTTTTTACATTAAATAATTCGGTAAACTAGTACGGCGATACACCTTTGACCAGTAGCGGATTTAACCTTGGGTAGGTCCAGGGGCTAATAATCTTTGTGGGCCCTACATTCTATATAATTGTACATATAATTACACTATAACAAAATTTTTACTTTTCTTGTTCCTGGACAGAAAGTGTTATTTCCCAATTGCTTATGCCTAAACTAAAAGGGAAAAGACCTATTTTTCTCTTCAAACTTTGCTTTTGTGACCTAGGAGCGTATAACGAAAACATGATGGGAGACTATATTTGGGGGCTGATACGTATTTACATTACAGTCACAAATCTCGAAAAACTACTCACTTCTAAACATTTTTGCATAACTTTAGTATAAATACATGTAAATCTTGATTCATATGTTGTTTTATTCAGATCTTATGGAAATGAAAATGTGCAAATTTGCCCGTTTTTACACAGAAAATAGGTTAATTTCTAAATTTCATTATCCAGGTCACAAAAGGAAAGGTTGAAGGGAATACTGACCATTTTCTCTACTTTTACAACATAAGAAATTAAGAAATAGCATATACTATCCAGGAACATAATTTAGATAGTGTTATTAATGGTCCCCGTTAAGACCATGAACCCTGGGCTAAGCCACATGTAGTCCTTACCTAAACATGCCACTGACTTTGATATCTCAAACGTAAAATTGTGTTTTGTTATTTCTTTCTCAGTTGTCAAAGTTGTAACTACGTATATTCCAATAGGGCGGGGTGAAAGTGCACCCCACCTCTCACAGAAGTAATATTCCTGTGCAATAAGATAGTGTAAATAATATACAAATTGTCTATATGATAAGTCTGATTACTGTCTATATATATATATATATATATATATGGTTATTTTATAGAACGTTTGTGGAACACGTTCAGCAGCGCCCGCCACCTTGCGAGATATCAAATTTAATTCCCACGTGCTTGTTGGTATCGAAGCATCTAGAGAAATTGAATTTTTGTTTTATAAATAATTATTTAACATTTGAAAAAGATTAGTGGAATTTCAGCATTCAAGTACAACCAATGTAAAATGTTTATAATCCTCGATCTTCATGAAAGCAGGGCAGGCCTCTCAGACGACTCGCAGCTTGGCGTGGGCGTTGGCCCTCTCAGACGACTCTCAGCTTGGCGTGGGCGTTGGCCCTCTCAGACGATTCTCAGCTTGGCGTGGGCGTTGGCCCTCTCAGACGATTCTCAGCTTGGCGTGGGCGTTGGCCCTCTCAGACGATTCTCAGCTTGGCGTGGGCGTTGGCCCTCTCAGACGATTCTCAGCTTGGCGTGGGCGTTGGCCCTCTCAGACGACTCTCAGCTAGACGTGGGCGTTGGCCCTCTTAAATGATTGATTGTACATCACCATGGTACTCTCTCATTGCACTATTTTGTAATGTGTTAAATCACCAAAAGAAAATTTGGTTATTTTTAATACAAACTATTGAGCGCGCTCACATGTCTACCGTTACCATGGGAACTCGCATGTTCAGAAAATCACATTACATAACTATATTTCTAAATTTAAAAAAAAAACAACAAAAAAAAACTTTGAAACAAATTTTAAGTTTTCATCGTTGAAAGTTAACTGCAATAGTTGTTATTTGATTTAACACACAGCTCAGACGCAACACCACAAGTATGTGTTATGTGTTGAAGATTGGATGAGTGGGGAGGGAAGGTAATTGATGTAACTTCTAGTACAATATTTAATTTTCTTATTTTACACAATTTTTCCGTGCGGACAACGTGCGCAAGATAATTATTTAATTATTGTTGAGAAACATAGATGCTGCAGGTTTAGTGACGATATACAAAACACGCAATTGGCACTAAATTGGTTATTTTGTTTCAATGCGGCGCAATAAGTATGATATTTTTCATATTGTTAACGAGTTCAGTTGCCGACTATTGTTTTCTTTGACTTAAAGGTGTGGTATCCCATAAAACCGGTCGAGCGCACCTCCTTGAAAGAAAAATTAAACAGCAAACATCTCGGAGGTTATCTGCCTCAGTTCTAGCTGTAAGACACAGGTGTGCCTTTCCATTACATTTGCAAATGTCGAGCTAGCACATTGGAACTACAATTATACATATGTAAAAACGGCTGGTATGGGTAGAGAAAGCAATATGTAGAGGAGCCAACAACGTTTCGACCTTTTCTCATCGTCGGTATCTCTACCGTCCTTTGAAGAATTGATAGAAGAGAGAAAATTGTACGGGTAGAATTGAAATTTTCAGCCGTGAAATAAGTCTGAAAGACATTTGTTTGTTTTTTAATTTCGCGCAAAGATACAGGAGGGTTATCTGCGCTAGCCGTCCTTAATTTAGCAGTGTAAGTCCAGAGGGAAGACAGCTAGTCATTACCACCTACCGCCAACTCTTGGGCTACTCTTTTACCAACAAGCAGTGTAAGTGACCATTACATTATAACATCCCATGGCTAAAATGGCGAGCATGTTTGATATGACGGGGATTCGAACCCGCGACCTTCGGATTAAGAGTCGAATGCCTTAACCACCTGCCCATGCCGGATCATTGTGAAAGATACGGACACTTGGAAGGTTAAACAGAACGTTTTTGTAATTAGTGTTACTGTTGATAAGGTATCCGACTTTCACCCGACTAATGCTGTTCAAATTATCAACGTTCATTATGATTATTTTCTTAAGTTTAGTCGGTGTAATTATAGTGTTTTCAGGTACCTGGGATGTGAGTCAGGGGATTTGTGGTTTATTGTACGTTGATGAAAAACGTCCTATGAGGGCTTGGATGTGTTGTAAGATTGGCCACTACTGTCTGACAAACTAGTGGAATTTGACAGTCAAAGAATTGGCGATAGGGAATTTGTTTAGCTGGTTTATCTAATTGTATTAAAATTAAAGACAGCTTTAGATATATCAAAACAACAAGAAAGATTAAACAATTATTGGTTACAACATGCTCCCGATATCAAAAGCGTGATACAACTGCGCTTGGTCTGGTCCAGTGGCTAGGGTGTGCATGACTCGCAACTTGCGTCTCGTTGATTGGAATACGCGTCATCAACCATGATCTCGTTTCAACCGTGAAGGCGTAATAATAGGAAGGGTCAATCTCACTATTCGTTTGCGAAAAGTATCCCAAGCATTGGCGGTGGGGTGGTGTTTACTACCTGCTCTCCCTCTGTCTATTACTGCCGAACTAGGGACAGCGGAACCTCGTGTTGATAACTCAAATGACAAGTTTGCAATTTACGTATTTTGACCTGAAAGTGGTGACGCAAAACAACACATTCCTATACTTTGTGATCTTCCAGCGTTTTACAGATTATGTTCATTCCTTACATTCACCTCTTGTTTACAAATTACCTTAATGTTCTAACATGCTCGAGTCTCTTTACTAAACTTGTTTCTTGTTTGTATTTTTCCATTCAGTATTGTTTGTTTTGTATTTTGCACAAGGGCTACTGCGAGGGC